>NW_012110252.1:5406962-5409268 GCF_000951045.1 Mandrillus leucophaeus
AATTGTCTTAATGGGTTACAATTTGCTTTATCCTAATTATTTATATGTGTGTATTACTATTAAATTTACTGAGTGAAATTTAGATACAACATCTTCGAGGAATATAAGCCTTGCAGATACATTTGAAAATAACCCTACTACAATGTAGAGGTAATACTGTCCTCAACAGATATTTGAAACAATTCTTTAATCTGCATGGTCTTATCAATTCATTTGGTTTACCAAATGAACTTAATTGATAAACCAAATGAATTGATAAGACCATGCAGATTTTGGCACTTCCGCCTGCGTTAAATTTGATCATCTGCTATCTTTTTCTTTTAGGTAAGATTTCATTTCTCAAATATGAAAAGCTTTTACATAGTTCAAAAGTTAAATGCATATAAAAAGTATATTCAGAGAGGTCTCAGTCCTATCCTGTCCTTTCTACCCAAGTCCCTATCCTTATACAGAGCCATTTTTTTAAGTTTTTTATTTATCCTTCCCTATTAGCCTATCATGAATTGGTGAATGAGAGCAGAGGAATTGTTTGCCTGAACACACATGGCCACAGAATGGAGGAGCTAGGATTTCACCCAGAGCAGTCTGGTTGCAGAAGCAAACCCTTAGCTACTTTGCAAATGCCCTAATAAAGTAAGATTGTGGGGAAAGACAGGCTTTAAATTAGCAGGTTTTATCACTTGCTGTCTGGGTGACTTTGAGCAAATTCCTTAACTTCTCTGAGGTTTATTTTCCCCACTTATGAATTAGGGATAATAATGTTTACTTTGTAGAGCATAACAAAGAATAGAGATAACTTATGCAAATTAAGAGGTAGATTGTCAGGCACATGGCAATTACTCAGCAAATGTTACCCATTATTATAACTGGTAAAACTATAGTGGTATGACTCATAAGGAAGAGCACTAGAAACTTATTGTTGAGTTGTCATTGAAGTGTGTGTTGATCTGATTCTATGATATTTAGTAAGATTTTCTAAGAATTGATGAACTTGAATTATTCGACCAAAAAAGCAAACAAGCCTGGGTTTGATAATTCATAGTTTCAAAAATGTTAAAATAATCTCAGAGGGCTTTGCTGATTTTGGTTCATTTTTCAAAATAGATGTTTCAATATTTTAGTGGAAAAGAATGTTTTACGACTACTAGAAGTCATATAGAAACAATAAGGTAATTTCTAGCTTATTTAACTTCCTCATTTTTTTTTTTCTATTTGCAATGTAAGATATTCTTATGCTCCCTATGTTTTAAAGAATTTTTATCCTGTGTTTAACACAAAGAAGTTTGAATCATGCAGAGGTTGAATTTAATTTGTATAAAATCCTGTTAATAGCATGGTCTAATTAAGACACCCATTACATTCATGTAATGCTAATTTAATTTGGAGGCAAATGTAATTGAGCACTATTGGATTTAACATAAAATTAACACAGTGGACATAAAATGGATGTGCTAATTAGACATTGTTATCAGAAATATTATATGAACGAAAATCATATACTGCTATCTTGATGGAAATAATTGTTTTACAGAATAAGACATACTGTGCGATTTACTAGCATAATTTATATGAAGCTGTATGAGCCAGACTGTTAGTGACCGCTTTTCTGAAGACAAAGATTATTCAATCATTTTTTTCTGACATTAGTTAATGCCTTGGCCCCTGCCTTAGAGAGTTTGTTATATTGGTGAAATTTATAATGGTAGATTGAACACATTGACTTGTATTAAGGCAGCAGATCTCAAACTTTTTTTATCTCAAAATCTTTATACCCTTAAAAATTGTTCAGGACTCCAAAGAGTTTTTATTGATGTGAGTTATACCCACTGCTACTTATATAAAAAATTAAAATGAAGACATTTTAAAAATGTTTTATATCTATTTGAAATAGCAAAAATAAAACCTCTTATATTAGTATAAGTAGCATAGTTTTTTTAAAACATGAAGATATTCCAAATGTTGACAGACTTCATTGCAAATTGTAAGAAAATTACATTTGTTAATATCACTTTCTTGAACATCTATAATTACTGAGAAGCTTTCAATGTATTGGTGAAAGACACACATGTTTCAGAATTTGACTTTTTGCTTAAAAGCTGCCAGTTATTTTCTTCAAAGTGACAGACTCACTAATTCACTTTTTAAGAAAGTGTCTGCTGAGTACTTGAGTCTAACCATAGTTTGTTAGTCATTCTTTCAGTAAAAATCATGTTAATGTAAAAAGCAGATAGTTCATTTCACAAGTCAAACATTTGCACAAATGCTTTTCCTTGAAATAACCACTGTGCTTTGATATGCAGTGGAAC
>NW_012110252.1:5410428-5411279 GCF_000951045.1 Mandrillus leucophaeus
TGCAAAATTTCCCAAATGTTGCACCAGTGTCTTTGTAGCTGTTGTCATTTATTCATTTACGTATTAATAGCTAATCTGGTTCTAATTATGTTTCTTTAGTCTCTTTTGGTCTAGAACATTCCATCCATTGCTTTTTATGCCACTGTATTTTTTAAAAATCTAGGATATTCTTTTTATAGAATATCCCATAATCTGTATTTGGCTGATTGTTTCATCTTGTTGCAATTAAACATCTTCCTCTATCCTTTATATTTTCTGTAAGTTTAAATAAGTTAGCTTCAGGTTAAATATTTTTTCTCCCTCTTTTTTGCAAGAATAGACGATCAGGAATGCTTTCATATTATGTCATATCAGATTGTTCTGATACTAGATATCTAAATGTATTCACTTGGCTAATATTGTTACTTTACAGTTTTTCCTTTACAGTTGATAAGAAATCTAATTTTGTGGTTGGGAAATTGTGAGTACTCTGCTCCCCAACCATTTCTCAACTAATGGTTTTAGCACTCATTAATGATACGTTCGTAATAAATTACAATACTATGGACTTGAAAATGGTAATTTTATAATATTATGTATATATATTTACATTTATCAGAGAGTTTTTCTGTAAAATAAGTTTCCTTTTTGTTTTCCTTTTGTTTGAGCATAACTATGGACTTAGGGTTTTTTTTTTTTTTTTTTGAGACAGAGTCTTGCTCTGTTGCCCAGGCTGGAGTGTAGTGGCGTGATCTTGACTCCCTGCAAGTTCTGCGTCCTGGGTTCATGCCATTCTCCTGCCTCGGCCTCCCGAGTAGTTGGGACTATAGGCGCCTGCCACCACACCCAGCTAATTTTTTTGTATTTTTAGT
>NW_012110252.1:5416500-5441103 GCF_000951045.1 Mandrillus leucophaeus
CAAAATTCCTTTTGCATCATTGGTACCGATGCCAATACAGTGAAAATGTCAAATAATGTCCTAGAATTATTAGGAAAACTTTTTACACCTTGAGGAACACTGGGAAGTGTCCTGGAGATCCCCAGGCCTCTGTGGACCGTACTCTGGGAATGCTGCAGTAAGATCCATGTTTGCTCAGATGTCCTTGAATTAGGACAGAGAAAGCATTTACAAAGAAAGGTGGCTGTACTTCTACTATGAATGCGGACTACTCTCCATGTTCCCTGAGAATTTGGGGTACCATGAGCCTTTGTAGGAAGATGCAAAACTTTTCTGTCTCCAAATCCCAACATTATACCTCCTTAGTTGCTTTTTGATATTAGACTTTTGTGTCACAAACAGTCCATAAAGAGGGACTCACTTTGAATATTTGGATGGTGGAGGAAATGACAGTGGGTAGAATATGTAAAGAGGCTCAAATCACAAATCACACAGTGGTGGAACTTTTGCTGTTGCCACATACTTGGAAAGATGACTAGAGATACAAATATAGAAAGAACCATTTGCAAACCAACATAGTACAAATTTTACCTTGCTTAATTCTTTGGATTTTATTATTTACTTTTTGAAAAACATTGATTTTCTTTGGCTAGTTTGAACAAGATATTTGTTAAGAATGGGATGAGATTCTAATATCTTATATTTTAAGATCCCTAAACAAGCAAGGGTTTGTTTCAAATATTTAGCCTTGGAATAAAACACTAACACTATATAATATAAATAATTATATTTCGTTAACGCTTTTTGACACATAGATGATGATTATGAGGTAAAAAGGGATTTTCATTCAGGATAAGCTGCTTACAAGATTGAAGACTTTAGGAGGATCATCTGACCTGTTACCCTCAATATTGTCCTCCAATCCACACAGGAATTGGTTGAGTACAATTCAGAGCAGGCTGTCAGGGGAACGACTGGGGCCCAGAAGCTAATTAATACAAATCACACTTAAGATGTTATTTCAAGTGCTGTGCAGAAGCTCTTTAGTTTAATTAGGTCCTACTTGTCAGTTTTCGTTTTTGTTTCAATTGCTTTTGAGGACTTAGCCAAAAATTCTTTGCCAAGGCTGATGTCAAGAAGGGTATTTTCTAGGTTTTCTTCTAGAATTTTTATAGTTTGAGGTCTCACATTTAATTCTTTAATCCATCTTGAGTTAATGATTATATGTGGTGACAGGTAGGGGTACAGTTTTATTCTCTTGCATATGACTAGCCTGCTATCCCAGCACCATTTATTAAATAGGGAGTCCTTTTCACATTGCTCATTTTTGTCAACTTTGTTGAAGATCAGATGGCTGTATGTGTGCGGTCTTATTTCTGGGTTTTCCATTCTGTTCCATTTGGTCTATATGTCTGTTTTTGTACCAGTGCCATGCATTTTGGTTACTGTAGCCCTGTAGTATAGTTTGAAGTTGGATGGGGTGATGTCTTCGGCTTTGCTCTTTTTGCTCAGGAATACTTTGGCTATTGAGGCTCCTTTTTGGTTCCATATAAATTTTGGAATAGTTTTCCTTAGTCTGTGAAAAATCATATTGGTAGTTTGATAGGAATAATGTTAAGTCTGTAAATTGCTTTGGGCAGTATGGCCATTTTAATAATATTCTTCCAATCAATGAGCATGGAATGTTTTTCCATTTATTTGCATCGTTTCTGATTTCTTTCAGCAGTGTTTTGTAGTTTCAGCTACAAGGAGAACTCTCCTTGTAGAGATCCTTCATCTCCTTGGTTAGCTGTATTCTTAGGTATTTCCATTTTTTGCGTGTGTGGCTATTGTAAATGAGATGTGTTCTTGATTTGAATCTCAGCTTGAACATTATTTGTCTAAAGAAATGCTACTGATTTCTGCACAGCAAAGAAACTATCAACAGAATAAACAACCTACAGAATAGAAGAAAATATTTGCAGACTGTACATCTAACGGTCTAAAATCCAGAATCTATACGAAACTTAGGCAAAAAACAAATAATCCCATTAAAAAAATGGGCAAAGGGCATGAACAGACACTTCTCTAAAGAAGACATGTAAGTGGCCAACAAACGTGAAGAAAATGCTCATCATCACTAATTAGCAGAGAAATGCAACTCAAAACCACAATGTGATACCATCTCCCACCATTCAGAATGACTTTTATTAAAAAGTCAAATAATAAGAGATGCTGGCAAGGCTGTGGGTAAAAGGGAATGCTTACACACGGTGGTGGGAATGTAAATTAGTTCAACCACTGTGGACTAACTTGTAAACTCCAGTTTGGAGTTTTCTCAAAGAACTTAAAACAGAAGTCCCATTAGACCCAGAAATCTAATTACTGTGTATATATCCAAAATAACATCAATTTTTCTACCAAAAAGGAACATGCACCACTTTGTTCATCACAGCACTATTTACAATAGCAAAACCATAGGAGCAAGTTAGGTGCCCATGAGTGGATTGGATAAAGAAAATATGGTAAATATACACCATGGAATATTACACAGTCATAAAAAGTGATAAAATCATGCTCTTTGAAGCAATATGGATGCACTGGAGATCCTAATCCTAAACGATTTAGTGTAGGAACACAAAACCAAATACTGCATGTTCTCACTTATAGTGTATATTAGTCTCTTCTCATACTGCTAAGAAAGACATACATGAGACTGGGTAATTAATAAAGGAAAGAGGTTTAATTGACTCACAGTTCCACATGACTACAGAGGCCTCACAATCATAGCTGAAGGTGAATGAAGAACAAAGTCATCATGTCTTACATGGCAGCAGGCAAGACAGCATGTGCAGACAAACTCTATAAAACCATCAGCTCTCATAAGACTTACTCCCCAACACGAAAACAGCATGGGAAAGATCTGTCCCCATGATTCAGTTACCTTCCACTGGGTCCCGCCCATGACACGTGGGAATTATAGAAGCTATTCAAGATGAGATTTGTGTGGGGACAGAGCCAAACTATATCACAGTAGAAGCTAAACATTGGGTACTCATGGACATAAACATGGGAACAACAGACAATAGAGACAACTAGAGTAGGGAGTGAGGGAGGGGGACGTGGGTTGAAAAACTACTTATTGAGTACTGTGCTTAGTACCTGGGTGACAGTATCCATACCCCAAACCTCAGCATCATGCAATATACCCATTTTAAAAACCTGCACATGTACCCCTTTATCTAAAATAAACGTTGAAATTATATTAAAAATTATTTCATAAAACAAGCAAGTTGTCAGTTAATTTGCAAAGAATATTTCAAGTTTAAGGCCTTTATTCTGTACTAGGATCTTTGAAAGATACTGGACAATTTATTTTTTCTTTTATCAAGTTATTACCTTAACATAGATTGTTTTCTTATAAAATAATTGTAAATTCCATGTATTTCCCTTGGGGGATAAATGAAATTTCAAATGGATTTCTATTGGAATCAGTTGACATCTGGAATTAAAATCTGGCTGAAGTTTCTGTGATTCCGTCTAAGATACTAGATTTTCTTTGATACTTTTGTTCTTCGCTGTTTCTAAAGAAATTATGGTAGAAACAAGACTAAAGGATAGAGGATAAATGAGACAAATAGGATGTAGTTACCAGAACATTGGATTGTGCAAAATGGAACATTTTGACTGCCATTTCTATCGCTAGAACATTATGACTTTATGTAGAATTTAGAAAAGTAATAGGTAAATGATTCCCTAGTTCAAGAATCTCTGAGGACAGCTGAAAGCCTGGAAACAATAACTTGAGGGATGCAGCTGGGTGCTGGGCTTGCTTGCTGAAGCATGCTTGGCTGGGCCCTGGAACGCTGAGTAGAGTCTGAAGCTGGTTAGAGAAGGTCATACCCTACTTGACTTTTGCTGTTGTAATCTTAGAATCATGTTTTCCCTTATTCTAACAGCGTATCTTCTTTGTCCATTTTATTAGATACCAAACTCATGTAATTTTTTTAACCTCTGAATATCTACTTCTATGGGACAAAAATAACTTTCATCAGCCGTAGTGTATGCAGGAGTATCTGTGATTCTTCCATAGTGTAGATAAAGAGAACTAAAGAGGATACACCTTGTCATCCCTCAGTTCAACTCAGTCTCCCCTAAGCCTCTAGTGGCCATCAGATTGCAGTGGTAATTCCCTGTGCCCTTCTGTCGCTATCCCCCCTCCCCTTCACCAGGGCAGCCTGCTGTTCATTGACATCATGGATGTTGATGGTAGCCCCAGCTTTGATTTCTTTCCACCAGTCAACCACACAAAGAAGGAGAGAGAAAACTCTTTTGGAGAATTCCTTGGCCCAGTGGACCAGGCATCTCTTTTCCTTAGCTAAGTTTTCCTTCTTGGTGTGTTACAGGGAAGGGGGAAGCAGTCTGCCAGATAGCAAGTCAACCCGGTCTTGAAATGAGGGGAAGGAGGTGTCCCTCGGTCCCGGTAACACTCTAGCAGGGCCAAGCATTGAAGGAGTCTGCATTCAACCTGCAGAATCTGTTTAGCACTTTCTACACCTCCATCAGGGTGTATTTTATTCTCTGGTTTTAGTTTCCTATCTGGTTTGAAGAGGAGAAAAACAAAAGACATGAAACATATAGCAAGCACTTGCTCTCTTTGACATAAGTCAGCTTGTTCAATTCTCACAACAATCCTGTAAAAAAGCTGCTATGATTCCCATTTAATAACAATAAAATGGTAGCTCAGAGAAGGTAAACATTTTTCTAAGTTCTTATACTTAATAAGTCTAAATCCAAATTTGTTTTTCATTCTTCTTTCCATATCACACTGCTATACAGTTACTATATTATTATTTCACAATCACTGATCAACTCAGACCTTGGTCTTTTTTCCTGATAGGTCACCTTGTTCTTGGCATTGCTTTTCATATTCATGGCTAGCAGTGTCCTTCCCAGGGTTAGAGGCAATGATGAGATCTTTTTCTTGTGATTGCTCAGTAGAGAAGGCACAAATGGTGCTGCAAACCTAGGACACCTCCAAACGTTAAACACTTTGGTTAATAGCAGGAAAAAATGACCTGTGGATGCTGCCAAAGTGAGCACTGCCTCTATGTATGTTAGAAAATACAATTATACATTTTAAAATGATCTCACAGTCGTCTTGCTTTCTAACTTGAATTCACTGTCATTGAACTGATTTATAAGGATTCTTGGCCACAACTAAAGTGTATTTTAAACTTACAAGTATTTTCTAATGAGGAAATTTTAAAAGTTCAGATAAAAGCCCCACTATTCAGTAGTTAGAATAATTCAGTGAAATTAACCATGTAAATGCTCAATGAAGCAAATGATTAAAGAAAGAATGAATAAAAATAAAGATTAAAGGGGATCAAATTGTATTTTGTCTTTTTTAATACTGCTTATAGATCATAATTAAATAGTGGTGGCTCAAAAGCACAAAACTAACCTCATCACTCACCCGGTGTGAAAATAATGTTGATGGGTTTACTTAGTTTTAGAGTCACAAAGAAGATACACTTTTTCACTTTTAAAAAAATCGCTCAACGCATCATTCTTTAATATTTGCTTTTGTGATGATCACTGAAAATATAGAAAATCTTTTGATTTTGGGATAATTTTAAGTCTTTCCCTGCTGATAACCTCAGACACAGACCTTCAGCCAGAATTGGTTGAGAGTTCTGCTATCTTCTCCAGTGAGGAATGTTTGAGTATATACTAAATAATCATATTTATATATTGACATTAAAAAAACAAATATTCTTATAGTTCTCTTCAGCCTCCTGAGCTCCTTAATATACATGGCTACATTTTTATCATTATACAGTCATGAAAAGAAGCCTATGTAGGTCTTATCATCCACATTTTACAAGGGAGGAACTGGAGATCAAAGAGGTTAAGTGACTTTCTTAAGTTCCTCAGATAAAGATTTTGAAACAGCTGAGATTGAAATATAGGTGGGCTGACTTCAAAGCCCAAGCTCTTTTCTCTAGACTGCAGCACCTCCCGTGAGTTGACAAAATTAAACAAAAACTAAGCAGAATTATATTTTCTTACACACACTTCATACAAGTAATCATTAAGCAGCTACTTGGTACTAAAGTTTCTCCCAGCAGGTTGCAGTGCAGACTAAGCTGCTGTATGTGCCCCCAGGCCATAGGCATGTCAGCAGCTATGGATACTATAGTAAAATAAATGGCTATCGAGAAAGCAGCAGGAACAGCTCACCAGGGGAGCACAGTGGTGAAGTGAAAGCTTCACCTTTCAGGAATTCTACACAGCCTATTTAAAAAAAACAAAACAAAAAAAAAAAACCTCCCTCCCATCCCTTTCAGACTGTTTCTTAACTAAACAACTGCTCAACACAGAAACCATCAATGTGTTGTTTTAGATACCGGGATTAATATGTGTGAAACTTCAAACAGAGCCCAGATCTCAGGACTCCAAGTCGAGGACCTGTTCCGATAACCCATGAAAATAATCACAACATCCTAATCATGTTTTCGTCCCTGTTTTACTGTCATAGCTGTTAATAGGTCCATTGGTCACTGGGACACCCACATGGGGTTTACATACCTCTTCATATACAAGTCATGAGTCTTTGAAGACAGAAGCATATACGGTCCTGATTTTGCTCTAGCGTGAACTCAAACAATTTTTTTTTCAGACTAGTCACCCTCATTTTTCAAAACATCAGATCACGTCAGAGCTGCTTCTAGGACATGTGAAATTGGGCAGAGGAACGGCTCTTTCTTCATGGTGTTACTGTAGTGTACCAGTCATACACTGTTCTAAGATCTTTAATCCTCACCCTCATGAAGGGTCCTTCAAACTTCTTGATGACAGCCAGAGGCAGGGAGGGCACTCCAGGCAGCAAGCTGACACAATTTACAAAAGCAGTTATCTTCTCTCGCATGAAGCAATGCCGCCTGGTAGAACAAATGGTGCAATGCATACACACTTAGTTTATTCACCTTGATCATCTAGGTGTCAAAGACAGAGCAAGTGCCATTCCTAAGACTCTCTGGAGCATGCAGGATACTGACAACTTTTTATTTATGACCCAGGGTTTAGCCCATGTGAGCCCATACTTTGTCTTCTGCCAGGCCTTCCAAAGCTTCCTCTCGAGTCCTCCTTTAAGGTGAGGGTCACTGGACTGCATATCATTCATTTCCCAGCTATTTTTTTCTTCATTTATCTGTGATTTTACTCAGATTATGATATTATTAGTTTAGAAGGGGTTGCTGTAGTCAGGACAATCAGTAATGCACTTCTAAGTACTAGGTAGATCCTCCATTCTTCTTGGTTAAACTCCTTCCAGGTTCTAGTTTTTTTGTCTGTTTGTTTGTTTGTTTGTTTACTGGAAGATCCATACACTTTGCCCTTCTTTTCACCACTTTGGTTTGGTTTACAAGAACCAAAGCTAGTTTCTCTAAACCCACTTGATTGGGGGGGTGTGTGTGTGTGTTTGTGTGTGTGTGTGTATGTGTGTATCATTATTATTATTCTTTTTCGAGATAAAGTCTTGCACTGTCATCCAGGCTGGAGTGCAATCTCGGCTCACTGCAACCTCTGCCTCCCAGGTTCAAGCGATTTTCCTGCCTCAGTCTCCCAAGTAGCGGGGAATACAGGCGCCCACCACCATGCCCAGCTTTTTTTTTTTTTGAATTTTTAGTAGAGATAGAGTTTCACTCTGTTGGCCAGGCTGGTCTCAAACTCCTGACTTTGTGAACCGCCTGCCTCAGCCTCCCAAAGTGCTGAGATTACAGGTGTGAGCCAGCATGCCTGGCCCGATTAGTATATTTTATTTCTACTACATCAGACACAGATTCTTTTTGCCCAGCATGCATAACCATGTAAGCCTACCTGATATAATTTCCTGTGTGTGTGTGTGTGTGTGTTCGCGTGTGTATTATATATATAACTAGTAGGAAATTCCACATATCCACATATCTTTCTAAATATCTTATCTCCCTATTACAAAACTCCTCTCCCTTGATTATTACAGTTTGTAATTTTACTCCCTATGTCACCCAAAGTGGAATTCTCATTGCTGATGGTCTGAGTCAGGGAGACCCTGTTGCCTTGGCCATATCAGAGTCTCTGGATGTAGGGGCCTGGAATCACAATTTCCTAAAAGCTATGCAGTGATTTTAATGTGAAGCCAGGTTCACATTTTCAGCCTTCAGAAAAGGCCTGTTGACCTAAGTTGGAGAATGCTAGCCTTGTCCCCAAAATTGCCTGTCTTCCGTAGTTATTCAGTCAATATTTATTGGCAACGATCATGCAATAAGCAATTCAAATGAAATATCCTGGCTAATGTGGGACCACTCTGGCAGCTTTGAAGTTAGAGTATACGCCACTAACATTTATCATTTCAGATCTTTCTGACTGAGTGGGTAAAAAAAGATACTTGACCATTTTAGTTGCTGTTTCAGTGATTCTCTGAGACTAGGTGTACAAATACACAAAGTTCTCTCCCCCCTTTTATTGTTCTCTTTCTTCATCACAAAGAAAAATTATGACCTTTATATATGCTGAGCAAACTGTGGGGGTAAAATTGTAAAAATGGCGGACAGATCTTACTTTGCCAAATTAAGACATTTAGCAAGTATTGTAAGTGTGATGAGTGATGGGAATAAGTCCGCGACACTCGCTTTGTCTAACAGATGCACTAACCTGATTTTGATCTGCCAGAGTACAGGATTCATTCCTTCCAGGTAAATTATTCCAAAGTGCTTTTGGCTAAAAGGCCTCTTAAAACCTCCATTTATTGTTCTCTATGTGGTATATTTCTATTTGCCATCTCTCCATTATTTTCACAGCTATCTTGTGTCCTAAGTTGCGCCCTAAGAAATATAAACTGTCCTAAACCATAGACCAAGATATCTGAAGAACTGAGGTGGTAGGGCATGGATTTTGGGGAAACTTTTCTATGGAAATCTGTGTCTTGGAATTTCTCTCCATTAGCAGTTCTTATACTGTTTACAGCATGAGAACTGACAGCATATCGTGCTTCTCGTACAGGATAAACCACATATTCTGGGTGAATGTTTTCTCTCCACAGAACCATCTCACACATTTCCACATCAATTCTGAAGCTGTTTTTGACATTTTAGACACATTATTTTAACCTTTTGTTTCTGAGTGTAGTATCCTCACCAGTCTACGGCATGAGGAATTGAAGGCTCTACCCTGTCTGTTTGCCTGGCAGAGCTGGGGTGACCCTGCTGTTTACACACCAGCCTTCCCGCTAGACTGCAGCTCACCAAGGCAAGGGCTCTGAATATGGAAATGTTTCCCTTTCCAGGGCCCTAAATATTTCTAACTTGTATGGCATCTGCGAACCAATCAAATTCTCTTCTTAACTCCAAATGAACTCTGGGCCTTCTTAGAAAAGCCAAAAGAGGAATTAAAGGGGGACAATGGTTCATGCCTGTAATCCCAGTACTTTGGGAGGCGAGGTGGGTGGATCATGAAGTCAGGAGTTCAAGACCAGTCTGACCAACATGGTGAAACCCCGTCTCTACTAAAAATACAAAAATTAGCCGGGCATGGTGGCATGCACCTGTAATCCCAGCTACTCAGGAGGCTGACGCAGAAGAATCGCTTGAACCCAGGAGGCAGAGGTTGCAGTGAGCCAAGATTGTGCCACTGCACTCCAGCCTGGGTGACAGAGCAAGACTCAGTCTCTAAATAAATAAATAAATAAATAAATAAGGAGAGGGGGATGAAAAGCACTAGTCTGCATCCATTCAGAGCTATGTGTGCAGCAGGGAGTCAAGCCAGCCTAGAACCTACGCGTCATCCCCGGTGTGTTTCCAGTCCTCCCTTCCCATTATAAGACAAAATGAATGGAGACATTTAGATCCTCTAAAATGAGGATCCAGAACAGGAGGTCAAAATGGCAGGAATATATCAATGACAAGGGCACATTTCACTTGCTTTACTTTAGTCCTGAGATGCCCGAGGCCAGACGCCATGGATGAGTCTTGGGGCACTTTTGTTCCCACTCTCTTAGCCATCTCTCAGTTCCTGCGATTCAGAGGAACTCCCCAAGTTATATAATCTGATGAACTCTGTTCTCGAGATGGCACTATCTCCATATTATCTGTTCCCAAGTTTCCTTTCAAAAGGGATGAATGAACAAGGAGACAGCCCTAAGTCCTATTCATTTCCAAGTAAAGCATATATATGCTATTTCCCAGCTTGGGAGCAGGTTGGGGGCCCTTTCAGTATTTTATGTCGCATCTTTGAATGAGTCTGGTTGTTCTCTCAAGGGAGTTTTACTTTATGCCTGAAAGGAAACCTGAAGCCCGATTTCTTGGCCTTTCTCTTTAACTCATTCTTCTATCTCCCACCAAGTTGCTCATAAAGATTCTCTTTGGAATTGCCTTGCTTCCTAAAAGATATTTCAAACACTATAGAAATAGTGAGTGCCTACTCATTTTATCAAGGAGGAAACAGAAATTCAAATCAGAGGAGGGCCTTGACTAAAGTCCCATGGACAGTTAGTCACAGTTCACACACTGGAACTCTAAGCCCAGTTCACTTTCTGCTACACTGCCTTGCTTGCCATAACATCATCTTTCAATTAGCTGTGGCCGTTGCCTCCTATGTATATTCAACAGAATCCTGAAGAAAGCAAGCTGAACACATTTCCAAATCAGCAAGAGCAGCTCTGAATAAGAAGAAAATTCATGGTAAGCTTATGGGATGTCTCCAGGTGTCCGTCTTTCTATCTTCCCTTGTTATCACTTTCCCTGTTTTGGGTGTAGGGGGAGAAAGAATTTCTCACTGGCTGTCTCTTGGGGTGAGCAAAAATTGAATGTGTTTAATCTAGATTTTCCTCAGGTTCCTTGACTTGTAATCAGCACATCTTTATACTCTTACCTCTCCAGCTGTTCTCTGTGCAAAGCTGAACTAACTAAAATTGCTGAAAATGCCAGAGCTATTTAGTGTCTGGGAATTTCCCTAACTGCTTCAACATTCTTAAAGTGACTAATCTAATTGGAATTATAAGGCACTAGATAATAATGACATCCTTTGGCTATGTTCATAGTGGCTTGTACACCTGTAATGAAATCCATAATGAAAAGGAAAATAGAAGTACATTTAGGATGCAAAACCACTTAATTTCCTGGACAGCCAGTAAAAATGTGGCATCCTGAGAAATACCTTAACTTTGATTTTACCTTCAGACACCTATGATGATGATTCTGGTTGTTGGGTGTGGAACATCAGAATAATTGGGTCAGAAGAAATTCCTATCGCATCCTAGGTTCACACAGCATTTCTCTTACTGGAAACCCAATTCATTAGTCATCTGACTTAGGAAACTGGGACTCTAACACTGGATGTCGATTTTATTTATTTAATCTTTTGTGTTCTGGTCTTATTCCTGTTGTATTTGGGGGGTCCTATCTGCTATCTCTTGTTCCTGGTGTTGAAGAGTAGTGTTCTATGGCATTTCTGCATGTCCTTGGACTATCTTCCAAGGAACATTTGTTTAACAAACATCCTTCAAAGATAGAGGCAGTATAACCATGAAATGTCTCCCTCTAAGGCAAGGTTAGACAGGTTTGCTTGAAGCTCCCTTCATAGATTGTTTTCTAGCCTTGGGATTTCTTGGCTTTGGCAAAATATCTATTCTGTGAGTTGCATCACCCTGAACCCACTTCTGCGTGACTCCCACTCTTGCCCTCCCCATGGCACTTGAGCGACAAGGGCAACTGATCCAAACAGAAAGCTCATGCTGCCTCCTGTGTTCTCCTTAATAAAGTTCGTTGTCTCTGATCCGGGAGTCACATGTCTTCTGAGATCATCTATGAAACTAGCAGGCTAACTTGCTGACTAGCAAGTAGGGTTCAATCTCAGACCCTTCACAGTTCTTGACACCCAATTTCTTCTTTCTGGAATCTTAGACTTAGATCTAGATGATTAAGTCCTGCTACATGATCTTCATCCCAGCATCTCTTTCCTGTTTAAGTGGCTCAGCCATATTTCCAGTACCTGTTCCCACTAGATTACTCACTAAATGTGGTTCCCTCTCTGTGGTCACAATGAAAGAGAGAATTCTTGTAGGTGTCTAGAACGGGCAGGACAGACATATTTGAACCTATTCGCCCATTCTAATTATTTGATAGTGACAGTCTAGGGCTTCTGACGGAGGGATTCAGTAGTTGTATCTAAACTCAGGGTGAGGCCTGGCGCGGTGGCTCAAGCCTGTAATCTCAGCACTTTGGGAGGCCGAGACAGGTGGATCACGAGGTCAGGAGATCGAGACCATCCTGGCTAACACAGTGAAACCCCGTCTCTACTAAAAAATACAAAAAACTAGCCAGGCGTGGTGGCGGCGCCTGTAATCCCAGCTACTCGGGAGGCTGAGGCAGGAGAATGGCATAAACCCGGGAGGCGGAGCTTGCAGTGAGCTGAGACTCGGCCACTGCACTCCAGCCTGAGCGACAGAGCGAGACTCCGTCTCAAAAAAACAAAACAAAACAAAAAAAACTCAGGGTGAAAGGATTGCATGATCAATAGGTAGGTATAAGAAATAGTCTAGATACTTAAAGTCCAAAATATCTGTATCAGGGCTCCACAGTCAGATGCACCCAATGCTAAACGATATGAAGAACTGGTAATTAGAGTGGTACATACATATAAAGTGAGCTATTTTTGATGATAGTGAAGCCACTATCCATTTAAGTAGGTAACTACTCTGATTATCACAAAGGAAAATGTGAGAAAATATGCCAAATTTTCTCCAATCCTTTCTCTAATTCCTCTGTAGGTGGGCAAGTATGATCCCTCTCAAGAGGTTTAAGGGTGGAAAAGCACAACTAACATAGGCATTAGTGCTATAAAGTCACTGTTAATTTAACAAGTTTATAGAATGTGCTGGTAATTTACAAAGTTTTAAAATGTTGACGTTTCTGTCTATTTTCCAGTACCAGGAAAATCTGTAAGTCTCCTGAACATTTAACTTTTTAAAAATAAAAACTGTGTCACTTGTTATTAACATATTCTTTGCTTTGCCTGTTAGAAAACCTAGGAGGAAGTTTTTCTATTAACCAGAAACAGTTCTCAAACTCTGATACGCATTAGAAACACCAGAAAAATCTTAAAATTACTGATACTTGGGTTTCACCACCCCAGATTCTCACTTTGTTGTTATGTAATGGATCCTGAGGTTTTTTGAAAGCTCATCGTATAATTAAAATATGAAGCAATGATTTGAAAACCACTATTTTATAGGATTTTACAGTTAGTATTTTAAACTATCTAGAATTCAGTTTTGGATTAGTATATATGAGGGATCAAACTTTCATTTTCCCAAATAGCCCACTTTTCCAATGTTATTCATATCTTCTACTTTTATTTAGTAGTTTTGTTTTCATCACTGACCTTTAAAATGATATCCTTACAAATATACATTCCATATATCTGAATCTGTTTCTGGATTCTCTATGTTTTCCACTTGGTTTATTTGACAATTTTTCAACCAGTATCACACCACTTAAATTACTGCAGATTTATGGAGTGTTATAATAACTAGGAGAACAACAGTTTTGCCTTATTGCACTACTTTTTCAAAATATTCTTGGCCATGTTACACATTTTATTTTTCAGAAAAATGTTTTAGGAGATTTTGATCAAGTTCCATCATCTGATGTTTCGGGCCATAGGCAACCAGTCTGTCTCTGTATTCCAGTTTGTGAAATACGGTGTTTTGATTGGTCACACCTGAGTCTTACGATCTAACCTTGGATCACTGTTTGAGACCACACAATCTGAGATCCAGAAAGGTGGTTTTGGGAGATAGAATGTGGTGTCAGAGCTATAGAGTAGAGAAAAATTAGAGAATGGGGATCCTGTTACCTTGAAGGGCAGGAACGCCTCTTTTGATGCCTGAAGCATCAAAACCCAGCAATATCCCTAACTTTATTTTCCTTTTATGGTACCATGAATGAGTCCAGGTGATAATTTTAAATGGCAGTGCTCCAAAAAGTGGTACATATACACTACCTGAAGTGGTTACAAATGAACTGTTGTTATTCATGAACTCCACACACCCATCATTAAGTGTGCTTTTCAATATACTACATTACTGTGGCTGCCTTCAAGGTTGTGCTGTAAAATTTCCCTATGTTAACTTTTCAGTTATTCAGAGCATCCCATTAGTTTACATGACAGAAAAGAAATTAGAAAGATAAGGAATCTAAGAAACCTTAAGAGATGGGAGAATTCTATTAAGTAAGCAAAATCAGGCTAGGAGTCTCTTAGAATTGAATTGGAATTTCCAGGTCACAAGTCCTATCAATCTCCTCCCTCTAAAATCACCTTCTCATCATCCTAGCAGATGAGTCCTAAGTCTCCACATCCTACATAACTGCTTCAGCAAACTCTGATTAAGGATTCCATTGAAGATACCATGCTTTTTTCCTATCTCAGGGCCTTGTTACATACCCTTTTACTGCCTAAAAATTTCCTCACCATTTTTTTCCTTTTGTCTAGCTAACTATAACTCATACATTCAATATTTTCCTGGTAGTATTTTCTTAGAAATACTTACATAGCTTAGAGTGACATTCAAGCTCCTTCATAGTTTGACTGCCACCTATTGATTGTTTTGCTCTATCTCTTAGTAAGCCAGGCTAGTCTCCTAAATGCCCTCCTTTCTCCTATTATTTACGGTTGTGTTACTTGCATACATTACCTGCTTGTACAGCAATCCTCTCACTCAGGAGTGAAAGGTTTTTTTCCTATGAACTAACATGCACTTGGCTTGTACTTCGTCACATTTTCACTAGAATTACAGGGACCTGAAGGTATGTGTTGTGTCTGGATCTGCCCATATGTTCAAGGTATTTCTTCCAAGTAAGTTTTCATTATTCCAGGGTAAGCGCCAGACTTCCTCATTTTTTCTACCTTTCATGGAACTTTTGAATGACTGGCAAGAAATGCTCAATGGCAGTGTTTCTCAAGCTTTACCCTCATCAAAATGACCTGGAGAGCTTGCTAAAACACAGACTGTTGCAACCACCCCCACCCCCACACTGCCCTCCCCACCAAGCCTAAATCCATCTCAGATGGAACCCAAGAATTCGCATTTCTTATAAGCTCCAATGATGTTCAGGCTACCCATGGTAAAACCACACTTTGAAAACCACTATTCTGTGACAGTGTTTTAAAAACTGGTTGCATGTTAAAATCTCCTAGGAATAGTTAATTAAGATTTTTATTTAAAAAAAAAAAAAGACTGCGCTTGGGTTCTCTTCTAGACAAATCAAGATCTCTGAGGATGCCATTTTTCTCATGTAAAGAAAAAAAAATTCAACAATCCGCAACTGCTAGGAGATTTCAATGTGCAGCTAGGGTTGAAAATCACTGTTCATACAAATAGCAGATGAGTAATCAGAGTCATGAACAAGAGAGCAGGCTTGCTGGGAGGCTAGGCCAGAGCAAATGTCATATCCTCCTGAGGCAGCGTGAGTTAGGGCATGCATCTCACATTTTAATGTGCTTGCAGGTAAGATGAGGATAGTGAATCTGGGATGTCTCTGAGATGCTGCTGGTCTAACAAGCTCCCAGATGATTCCTATCCATGAGCCCCACTCTGGGTCAGTGCATGCAAGGGATGACAAAGGCAGGTGAGTGACATGGGGCTGGAAAGCCCACATCCAGTAATCCTTTAGAATTTCAAACATAAGAAAGAAGGGGGGAAGTGTTGGGGGGTGGGTTCCCCTGAGGAGGAAGTTACTTCTAAGCCATAGGTTTAAGACTTTAAGTGAATTTTTGGGGAAAGCATCCAGTTTTGATAAGTCTGGCCCCAGACTAAATATATAATTTCTACCTAATTAAGGAGGCAGGCACATAGGCAAAAAGGTAAATGCAGCTTCTGGAGGCACATCCTAACAGAACCCCAGCGAATTTTTATCAAAGCCTGTGGGCTTTCTCCATCTTCTTAGCTGCCTTCATTGAGAATTAAATTTCCATGGGATAAAATTAGGATTTTGCTTCATTCCCAGTAGCTGGCATTAAATTAGTCCTCTAGAATGTGTTTGGAGATCATGTTGATGAGCAGAGATTGTCTAAGCAGCAGGTGCTACGAATTCATTTAATCATTTAACCACACACCCTGCACATATTTCAGCTTTCTTAGGTTGACTTTTATTTGCAAAACACCTATCTGAAGATGTGTTATAGTGGATGTCTAATTGATGGTGCTCGTCAAATTTTATGCTCTATAAATGCCAGATACGTTTTCCCCAAGTATGCTCTTTCTTGATCCATTTCTCTACAGTAAGCATTTGAAAGAAATTTAACTCTTGAGGGATTCTAGGCGGGATTTACTTTCTCACTGATTTTAGAGCTTGTGTTCGGGTTGGGGAGGTAGCATTGTAGTTCCCCGACTCAGCTCAGCATAAACCCATTGTGCCCAGACAACTCACCTAAAAGGAACAGCAGAGTGCAGTTAGAGAGCCTTTACTCCACCCATCCAGATGCTAGGCTACCACCCATGGGCGTCTTGTCTTCCCTCTTTTCTCTATCATTGGAAGAGAGAGAGAGAGAGAGAGAGAATGTGTGTCTGTGCTTACGTCCTGTAGTAGTGTGAATGGTGACCCTCAAAAAGATATGTTCGCATCTTGAAACCTGTGAATATGACCTTATTTGGAAAATGTGTCTTTTGTGGATAGAATTAGAGATCTTGAGACAAGATCATCTAGATTATCCATGTGGATTCTAATTCCAAGGCTAACTGTCCTTATAAGAGACAAAAGAGGAGAAGACACACAGAGGAGAAGGTCACATGACGCTGGAGGCAGAAATGACAGTGATGCAGCCGTAGCCCCGGAAGCCTCCAGACCTGGAAGAGGCAAGGGATGGAATTTTCCTGGAGCCTCTGGAGGAGGATGACCCTGTGGAAACCTTGATTTTGGACTTCTATCCTCCAGATTTGTGACAGAATAAATTTCCATTTTTTTAAAAGTCACCCAGTTTGTGGTAATTTGTTATAGCAAACCCTAGAAAAAGAATATACTATGCATCAGCTTGGGGTTGGGAGGTGGGGCACAGAAAAAGAAAAGTTCCTAGGCCCTCCTAAAAGTCATTTTGTTTAACACTGGATCCATACATTTGTCATGCCCTCCAAAGGCGACTTCTGCAGACAAGTTCTCGGCATCCTTCAATAAGACAGAGCCTTTCTTTGCTCCTACCCTAACCTTGAATCAAATACAGCTTGGTGGGGCCTGAAGCTAGAGGAATTCTCAGCAGCTGGGCTGGTGGAGAGCTATCTATTTGTGTATAGGGTTGCAGCCAAAGTCTTTAAACTAAAACTAAAACCCTGTGTATTAAATAAAATACTGGACATGCAAAAGAACATTCTCTTCGGGAATCTCTGTATACTAGCTCCTCTGTGTAGTGAACGCTATCACATTTTCTTCTCACTTTTCTAGATAACCATCTAGAAAGGTGTTCAATCTCTTGGGGGTAATCCATAGTCCTCCAGGGTTATTTCCAAAAGTCTTGTTGATGTTATCAGTGTTAACACAGAACCTCTTCTGATTAGTGTTCAATCTTACTGTGGAATAGCTATTTTCTCTCAAATATTATTAGAAAATTAGTAAAACTTAAAAATGATCAGGTTGGGCCAATTTTACCCCTACTGTCCTACTGCTATTCAAAGACCTAGCACTTCTGTACATACAAGTACACTGCACTCAAAATGAGAGTCTCTGTTTCTGCTTCTACTTAGGTTCCAAGGCAGGTAAGCAGTCTAACCAGGTGACAGGTGAGCAATCTGAGGTGAAGCGACTTATGACATTTGACCCCCATTGTTGTCTTGGAAATACTTAATGCTACGTATTGGAAAGAAGGAAAACCTACTGGCTGTTGTAAACAATTTATAATAACTTAACGTGGGAGAAAGAAGAAAAAAGCAGAGTGAAATTTTATAGGGTGGGGAAAACCTGGAGGAAACTTTCCTTTGAAAGCCAGGAATCCAAACTATAGATAGGATAGTACAGAACTTCAGCAATCCCCAAGTGTTCTAGCGGAATTTAAAACAGAGGATGAAACTTGGAGAACTCTGGGCTAGGTAGAATCTGCAAATATACTTTTAAAAATTCAATTAATATTTAAAAATCAGTATTTTCACATAAGGTAATGACTATTTTTTGTTTTGAAAATTTTGGAAGATCTGGCAGCATTGGGCCTTTATTTCTGCATTGTCAGGAACTGGGTTATGGGTGTTCCTTCTAGTTGAGGGGTGTTTGAGGTCCACTCTGTCATCTACCTGGCCAATCACAGCAAAGCTGGATGTAGTTAAATATGGAAGGCACAACTGGACTGGGGGGATTGGATAAGTCCTTGAACAAGTACCTGAGTTAAAACATCATAAGTTAAAAGGAGGGGATACTGGTGTGAGTTCTGTTTCTCAAAAATGGGTGTGAAGTTCTAAAATTAATGTTAATTTGGGTTCCTTTTTTCCAATTTCCCCACTCTCTGCTATACTTTATTCTCTGACTTAGCATTAGACCTAGATAAGTTAGTTAATATTCCTGTACTTTTGGTGCCTCATACACAAAATGGGAACAATTATAACTACCTCCTAAGGTTTCAGTAAGACCGAATAAGACAATGGATAACAATGACACAGCACAATGCCTGAAGCATAATAAGCACTTAAATGTTGGTTGGTATTATGATTGGTATTCTTTAAAAAGTGCTATTACTTGCCATTATTGACTTCTGAAATTGGAGTGTTCAAACAAACAAGATGTTGAGAGGCTCAGGCAACCAGTGTGGTTGGAAATAATAAGAAAGTTAGTTAACTACCGTGATACTACACTAACCCTTGAAAAAATGTGTGGTGTTTTAAGAAATTGCTTGCTAAATTTCTGTTTGGCTTCAGCAAAACCTCAGGTTCCATTCTTGGAGTATGAATGAGGCAGTTAAGGCAAGAAAAGTACATTTAGAAGTTTAAAGAATGCAAGTGTCCTATGGGTTGAGAAATGAGATTAATCCTTCCTTGGCTAGTCCTCTTTTTACTGGCAGGATACATTCTTTAGGAAAAGGAGTTATGCTGGCTGTGGAAGTAAATAGTTACAGGTGCTCTCTTATTTATTTTCTGTTTATTTTTCAACCCCAGGTCCATTTTATTCTCAAATGTAACTTCTTTGCTTAGTCAACTTGCTTTTTGGTAAAATTGTTCTTAAAGCATTCAGTTTACATAATTAAATATGGTTGTGTGGTTACCTTTTACATCCCAACCTAAGGACCTCCATATGGCCAGGTGTGGCTCACGCCTCTAATCCCAGCACTTTGGGAGGCAGAGGCCGGGGGATCACGAGGTCAGGAGATCGAGACCATCCTGGCTAACATGGTGAAACCCCGTCTCTACTAAAAATACAAAAAAATAGCCGGGTGTGGTGGTGGACATCTGTAGTCCCAGCTACTCGGGAGGTTGAGGCAGGAGAATGGCGTGAACCTGGGAGGCAGAGCTTGTGGTGAGCCATGATGGTGCCACTGCACTCCAGCCTGGGTGACAGAGCAAGACTGTCTCAAAAAGAAAAAAAGAAAAAAAAGACCTCCATATAATATAATTATTTTTTCCATTGAAAAAAAGACATTTCACAGACAGAAGCTATAGGTAAGGATTCATTACAAAGGAATCTCATTATTTTAAATCAGCAATTCCATGATTTTTGATTCTGCTGAGAGTGGGACTTAACTCTGTCAAAGAGAGAAGGTTGTTAAGATTTGGTGGTCAGAAACACATGACTTCCAATCTAATTTAGCAGTCCTAACTATTAAGTTTTAAGACACATCTTGTAGATTTATGTGAACTTTCCTAATGTGAATTGATTACCGGGGGCATATTTCTATCTAAGGAATAATTAGTTATGTTGAGATTCAATGTTATTTGCATATTTGTGTCTTTGAAATTCCTCTGAAAACGAGTAAATTTTTAGCAATTATTCTTGGTGTTTGAGTCCACTGAACTAGTCAAAAATTTATAATTGCAAAAACTCTGGCTAAATTATCAGATAGAGCTAAGATTTGGTTTGGGGTCTTAGGAATCCCTATTATCTCCCTGAACTTTGGGACGTATCTGTTGTTAGAATTTAGACAATGAGCTTGTCGAAATTTTTTTTGGAACAAGATCAGTGGAATGAATGGAAAGAGAGAAGGGCATATATTTGTAGAGGAGGAAAAGGAGTGATTTGCAGAAGATAAAAAGGAGGAAGATAAAAGAGAAGACAGAAAGGGAAAATAAAATTCACACAAATTGCTTATCACTGATATTATGGAAGTAAACTATTTTATAATAATATCTGCAATCTGTTGTTCACATAGCCTTCAAAGAAAGAAAGATGTGCCCACATGTAAGGCAAGAAATGAAGCAGTATATCACCTTGTCTCAAATTATAATTTTCCTTACTTGTGCAATATTTATTGAGCAATTTTATGCACAGTGTTGGGTTTAGTGGCAAAGATATGTAACAAATAGGAAAAAACTTCCATTCAAACTGGTATAGTATGTTTGTGCACATGTGTGGTGATGGTGCCAAGTGATTGTTGTAGAAGAATAGTGAAGAATGAACACATTAGAAAGTAGAGAATTACAATAGAGAAGGAAGGTGCATGAGCCGTCTCCAGATAGCTTAATTCTATTGCTACTTTCAATGGACAATAATATTTTCAAAAGGTATTAATGACTTCAGAACAAAGAGTCTTTCAGCCTAAGTGGTCAAACCAAGTTAAGAGAAAGGAAAACTAAAACTAAAACTAAAAAATAAGATCAACTATATAAGCACCATTTTGATCTCAAATCTTTGTGGTAAGGCTTGGGAAACAGGACTTTGCATATGGGAAGATCATAAATCTGGACCTGTCAGGGATTTGAAGAGCCCATAAAAGTCAGTACTAGGTGGCTCTGCTGTGCTCCTAATCTGGAAGATTAATGGGTAATTTCGATTTCCTGATAATTCTTTATACAACCAGGCCTATACCTTTTAAGACCCAAAATATATATTACCATAAAAAGTTTATAAGAAAATCTGTAATATAACCTATTCTCCTTCTATTTTCATGTTCTTTCTTTTTCTCCTGTGGTCATCATCAGACAGTTAAAAAGAAATGGATTTTTGTCAACTTTAAACTCAAGCTTAAATAACCAGAAATAGGAATCTTTCCCATTATGTTTAAAAATGACTTTCAGTGTACCCTTTCCTAACTAGTCATAATTTAGCTTGGGAATTTCAAATATTAACATATTAGTCATTAGTTGGTATTATTTCAATTTTTTTCTTCTTATTCAAATAAATTCAGCTTGTCAGCTCTATATACTAATTACTGTCAATGGTTTTCTTTTCTCTATAATTTAAAGTCATAAAGTAGTAATAATTTAGTTCTTTATACATAGTTTGAGCATAACCCATCGTGAGAAAGCAAGGTATAATTATTACTAAACATTTTTGTTTTTACTAAATAACAGTTTCTAAATTTGAAAAACTTCTCTGTGCATGATATTTGAGGCTGACACATTGAGCAACGCCATGTGCAGATGTAGTAGCATGTGAAAAAATTGGTTAAACTTCTTGATGTTTAACGAAATTTAAGCATAAAAATATATTTATGTATAACTACCTTTGGCTTAAGAATTCATACATTTATTTGCCTGTAAATACTCTTTAAACTTCTGTTATGTGCAAGATATCATCCTAACTGCTATAAAGCTTATAAAGACAAATCAGGTTCAACTTCTTTCCTTAAATAATTTACAGTCCAACCTACGCATGTATATAAATGATCTACCACCAGAAAATGCTAAATAATCTAAATGAGGCATTTTTAAAGTGTTGTATGAGTTAAATACATATTTGTGTGTGTGAGAGAGTATGATATATGCATACATATATTTGAGTTGAAAATATATATACTTTTTGAGACAGATCAGATATAAGCTTAAAATGTGTATATGTGCGCACATGTGCATAGGTGTATATGTGTGTAAGGAGGTAACTAGGGGTTCACAAATTTCATTAAGAGATTACCATTTGAGTTGACTTTGAAGCACAGATAAGATTTGGAAATATGGAGATAAAGGATATTTGACAATTTGACGTGGTGGAGAGAGTATACGAAGGTATGAGCAGAGTCCAGTAGGCTGACAAATTGGGGCCTGTTGAGAGGACAATGATGAGCTTTCTTGACTAAAAGATAGGAGATTAATGAGAAAGAATAGTGTCAAATAAGTTTCAAAAGTAAGTTTGTTTCAGATGTTAAGTTTTTATTATAGAAATTTGATCTTCAGTTTATTGGAATGGAGTTCGGAGTAGGAGAAAAGGAATACCATAAAGGCTACAAAGATGCTCTTAGTTAAAAGCATAATCCACTAGGGTTGGGTTGGAACTGAAATAGGTGTTTAAATTTTCAGTATCTTCAGTTTTGTTTGTTTTTACTGTGTTTAGACTGTTGGATCACACATATAAGACTGCGAAGCACTCATTAAAGTGAAAATATATGCAGATGTTTATACCCCGTATAAGGCATAAATTGAGCATCTCTCTCCAGGTATATCCCAACCTTTTGCTATGTATACCCTGAGTGGGTACCTGTGATTGAATGTAATTATCATATCTTCTAGAATGCGAGCATACACTGATTGATGTCACACATTTGGACTGTGCTATGGTTTGGCTCTGTATCCCCACCCAAATCTCATCCTGAATTGTAATCCCTGTAACCCCCACATGTCGAGGGTGAAACCTGGTGGGAGGTGATTAGATCATGGGGTTTCCCCCATGCTGTTCTCTTGATGGTAAGTTCTCACTTACCATCTGAGATCTGATGGTTTTTTAATGTTTAACATTTCCTACTACACACTCTCTCTTCTTTCTCACGCTCCTGCTGCCATGAAAGATGTGCCTTCTCCCCTTCTGCTATGTTTGTAAGTTTCCTGAGGCCTCCTCAGCCATGAGCCATGTGTAACTGTGAGTCAATTAAACCCCTTTCCTTAATAAATTACCCAGTCTCGGGTATTTCCCTATCGTGAAAATGAACTAATACAGACTGTGGCTAACAATAAATTGTATGTGGCAGGAGGGTTTCAGAGTCTTGTCAGATAAACAGATATGAGAAGAGGTCATGGATAATTTAAAATTCCATAATAAGCAAAATTGTTTAAAAAAAATTCAAGAATGAATTGTAAGAAGGGGTGATAAAAGGACCACCTCACTGGGGACTATTGATTGATCTTTGCATTGGCTGTGCATTGCCTAACACATTGGAGACAGAGCATTATTTCTGACTTAAAAAAAATCCCTACACCAAGCCAAGTAGCGGGGTTTAGTATTAGGCCTATTTCTAATTTTTTTTCTCAGAGTTTGCCAAACATTTGATTTGCTCAGAGAACAATCATCCAAGAGTGCATTCATTGCTTCCTGCAGAAATGTGCCCTTTATTAAAAATAGTTTATCTGGGACTTGCAGTGTGTTGAATTGTGTCCTCTAGAAACGTATGTTGAAGTCCTAACTTCTGGTACCTCTGAATATAATCTTTTTGGAAATACGGATTTTGCAATGCAGTTGTGTTAAAAATTGAAGTTATACTTAATTAAAATGGGCCCTAAATCCAATGACTGGTTTTGTTACAAGGAGGGAGGGGGAAACAGGGAGACACTTAGATGAACATACACACAGAGGGAAGAAAGCTGTATAAGACAGTGGGAGAAACAGATGCAGCTACCACCCAAGTAATGTCAAGTGTTGCCAGCAACCACCTGAAGCCAGGAAAGAGGTATGGAACAGATTCTCTCTCACAGTCTTCAGCAAGAGCATGGCCATCAACGCCTTGATTTCAGACTTTTAGGCTCCAGAGCTGTGAGAGATTAAATTTATGTGGTTTTAAGCCACCTTGTTTGTGGTACTTTGTTACAGCCCAAAGGAAGATGGTTCAGGAAGGAAGCTGGTACAGCACAGAGGAAGCTGATATACGAAGCTGGTACAGGAGCCAAGAAATAGGGAAGAAAATAGGTGCGCTATATCATGTTTCCTGCCTGATGATTATCTCCAGTAAACAGATGTGTATATTAAGAGCCTTTGTAACAAATATGCTTAATATTTATAGGATGCATGTATTAGCTGGAAAAAAAAATTATACTTTTTTCTAGAAAAATTGTATTCTATCCTTGACCTCTGCTCAGATCTTCTGCAGAGGGAGATTTGTGGGAACACTGTGTCTTACCAAAAATCAGCAGTCACACAGGAGGCCTAGTGTCCTCCACAACCCCAGTTTGTGGGCTTAAGACCAGGTGCCCTGGTTAGATCTTGGACATATAATACTAGAAAGACTCACTCAGTATTTAGTATGTCTTGTTCAAATGTTTCATAGGAAGTACAAAGGGCTTAGAAACAATATAACTTATTTGATTCCTAACTTGGAAACTTATTAGAACGTGACCTTGTACTGCCGAGGAAGCTCTCCAGACATCATTGGTAATACGAGAGTTTTTAGGAGGTGAACTTTAATGTCCCTTTTAGCTCTGTGATTCAATGACTCAACAGATGAATAATTTTCCTAAAATAAGTTATAAAGAATATGAGTAATAGAACTAGAATTTAC
>NW_012110252.1:5443668-5444702 GCF_000951045.1 Mandrillus leucophaeus
GCACAAGTATACATATGTAACAAACCTGCACGTTATGCACATGTACCCTACAACTTAAAGTATAATAATAATAAATAAATTAAAAAAAAAAAAGATGCACACACACACACACACACAGAGAGAGAGAGAGAAACTGACTGACTCGGGCTCTCTAGAGTCACCCTACTTGGATGCAACTCCCAGATCTGCCACTTGCTAGCTGTGTGACCCTGAGCGATTTACTTAATCTCTCTGTTTACTGCATGCCATAAAAAGTAGAACTGGAATGGCAAGAGGACCTTCCTCTAAGGACTGAGTTAATACATTTAAAGTATGTAGAACAGCACCCTTAACATAATAAGCACTTGATAAATCATAACTATTATTATTAATGAGAGCTTAAAGATGGATAAATAGACATTCTGGGGAAGGAGCGTAAGTGTGCATCATCTGCAAACATCACAGGGAGCAATTGTATAAAATGCTACAGTTGAATCCTGGCAGTGTGAATATTTTAAACTTGAAATACTCAGATTGAGATTCTCATTGTGTGGCCAACCCAGGGCATGAGAAATTGAATTTCAATTATTCATATTTTTTGCACTGACAACTAGCTGTTTCAGAGCTGCTCTGTGGAACTCAGGCAACACATTTAATTTTAATTCTGAACTCCTTTCCCTTCTTCTCACTGAAGAGAAAATTAACAAGAAGCATGTGGATAAATGTAAAGCAAGCAGAAGAGTCATAATGCCTTGGAGAGACTCAAGAGTATAGTTCAGTAAAAAGTCATCATCTCTGGCCAGGCGCTGTGGCGCACGCCTGTAATCCCAACACTTTGGGAGGCTGAGGCGGGCAGATCACCTGAGGTCAAGAGTTTGAGACCAGCACAACCCACATGGTGAAACCCCGTCTCTACTAAAAATACAAAAATTAGCCGGGTGTGGTGGCCCACTCCTGTTATCCCAGTGACTCAGGAGACTGAGGCAGGAGAATCACTTGAACCAGGGAGGCGGAGGTTGCAGTGAGCCGAGACTGCACCACTGCACTCCAGCCTG
>NW_012110252.1:5447627-5450145 GCF_000951045.1 Mandrillus leucophaeus
ATGTCCCTTTTAGCTCTGTGATTCAATGACTCAACAGATGAATAATTTTCCTAAAATAAGTTATAAAGAATATGAGTAATAGAACTAGAATTTACAGTTTACTTGGCAGTAAGTACTGGCTTTCAAATAATTTTAATTAGTTCTTGTTGAATTATGAAGTTTATTTTATTTGTATTTTATTACAAATGAACTACAACTCTTACTTTTAGATGATTTTGCTAAGAATAAAGGAAAAAGAAGTAATTTGAATTTCAAATTTTTAGCCCATCAAATATGAAATGAATATTTAAAGATGAACAATAAAATTAGGCTGCATTTTTGAAAAATATTTCTGCTTGCTAAAATCAGAATTATACAGCCTCGACCTTTAAAATAAAAGACAGAGTTTCAGATAAATGCAGTGGTTGTAGATTATAGTTTCTGGAGAATTCTGCCTCAAATGATATATGCTCATTCATCTTTCCTTTCAAAGAACAACAATAAAAAAAAATCTTTCAGTCAGTTGAGTGTTCTGGAATGCTAAAATAATATGAATGGCCTCTACTCTTCCATGTTAAAATGAGTCCCCCAAAGGTTTACAATCTATGATGTCCAGCCATGCTTGACTTGGCATTTGAAAATTCTCTAGTAAGGAATCAAGGTAAATGGAGCATACGTTTCTCTTTGCAAATTTGGTTTTGTAGATGTCATACTATGTGCATGTAATATACATGACAATTACTCCACAGATTGGGACACATGTGTTAACGTCACGAGAGCATCAATGGGAAAGAGCCTAAATTTTGTAATGTAATCGTAGTGGGGTGGCAGAATTATCACATAATTTATATGATAAAGCAAAACGGAGGCTGTGTCCCTGTAAGGATTCAGGCAATACAAGTCCACACAGCATTTCTCCATCTTAGACATCTTTGCACATCTTATTTCATCCACATTTACTAGCTAAGCAAATCTGGGACCCCTGTTTTTTTTTTGTTGTTGTTGTTTGTATGTTCTATTCTGCTGCCCCAATCTTTAGCTAATACAACAAAAGTATGAGTAAGAAACAGGGCATTTATAACCACTGTAGACTCCTTGGCATTTGGACACTCAGTAATGCGTTCATGGTACTTTACATGAATGTGCACAATGATAAGGTTTTTGCTTAGCCAAGGTTTTACTCATTCAGCAACATCATGAAAACGTCTTCTCCTTAATAAAATAACAACAGGAATGAAGATTTCTGATACATAACGACCCCAGGGGTTGACAAAGGAACTTAATCTTGTTGCCTGAGCAACAAGAGAGAAACTCCGTGGCCCAAAAAAAAAAAAAAAAGAAGAACGAATTTGGGCTCTCCAGGCCACACCCCGAGGCCTCAGGTCGGCCGGCCGCCCCTCCCTGTGCTCTGTTTCGGTCAGGGCTAGAAAGGCCGCTGCCACTCAGTGGGAGTCGGGCAAAGGAAAACCAAAGAGCAGGCCCGGGGAAGAGCTAACGGTGTTTCTGTTGGAAGCACAGACAAGATGGAGGCTCTAAGGTGGAGAAAGAGGCCGAGGCGTTACAATGTCCTCAGCGGGAGACTGGAAAAGCAGACATGCAGTTGTGGGAAGAAACCCAAAGGAGTAAAGAACTCACAGCAAAAGTCCAAAATCTCATCCGCGTGCAGGCCTCTCTGCAGGGGGCAAGGGCACAGCTGGAGGGTGAGCTCCGGGGCTGCACAGAGCTTCTACTCTGTCTGCACTGCCCTGAGAACAGGTGATGGGCCTCAGAGGGAGTCCGCGGAGGAAGACGCCTACTGCCGGGACCTCGATGTGAGACTTCGCAAGGCTCAGACCACTTGAACTGCGTGTGTCAGACTTGGCGACTGCTACAAGATGACGTCCCAAGGCCTAGCCCCGGAATTGAAGAAAGACACTTCCAGTTTTCATAGGGAGCTCTTCTTCCATGAGAACACGGCCCAGGAAGGCTGGATGGCCACCATGTCCACTGAGAGAGCACTCCAGGAGCTCCAGAAAGAAAATGAGCACAACGGGCAGAAACCTGCTGTGAGGCCAAGGTCTAGCCTTTTCTGAATGGCACTTTGGCTGCTGGGGTTTCACTAGCAGCCCACAGGGGCCCTGAAGTGCCAGGGGTACCTTGGGCCACCAGGAGCGAGTCAGGTCACGATTTTAGGGCTTAGGTCTAGAGCACCTGCCGGTTTGATGCTGTTTCCCTTGTCGCCGGGTCCTGAATGCCCAGAGACTCGGCAGAATATCAGCTGGTGCTGCTCCCTTTAAAGCACTTTTGATTGATTTCTTGTCAGTTAGCTACTGTTCATTAGTTTATGCGGAAATTGTTCTTATTGAAGTTTGATGAGTGGTGTTAGGTTTGTAAAGTACTGTTTTGCAAATAAAGATACACACAGGGGTGCAGCACACCAACATGGCACAAGTATACATATGTAACAAACCTGCACGTTATGCACATGTACCCTACAACTTAAAGTATAATAATAATAAATAAATTAAAAAAAAAAAAGATGCACACACACACACACACA
>NW_012110252.1:5451051-5473490 GCF_000951045.1 Mandrillus leucophaeus
AAAAAAAAAAAAAAAGAGTCATCTCATTGCCACATGAGTAGTCACAGGCACAATCAGGGGGATGGAGAGGAACACTGGCATGCAGCATACAAAAGATGGTATGGGGGGTGCTGAGGGGACTCTGGAGTCCCCTGAAAGATCACAGGTCTCCTGTAAATTCATAAATACCTTATATTACAACATAGTGGTCAAGGAAAAAAAATGCATGCTGAAAAGTATATTTGAATGTTACCACAGTACATTGTTTTCCTGGACTAGCCTTGTGACTGGACCCCAGTAACCAGAGAACACTGCACCTAAGTTAAGGAAGTGAGATAGTACAAGGAGTCCACCATTCTTGAGCTACTTGCCTAACAGCCTGGCCTATGCAGCTTTTCTACCTCCCTACACAACCTTCTCACCTACACATTATCTCTGCCAGAAGGGAAATCAGCTTGTTCTTTGCATGCACCCTTTTTTCTCTTATCATTTCTTTTCTTGTGATGCCGCCTATGATTGCTACAAGAGATAACATGACATGAAGCTGTTGTGTCTATCACAGGTTCCTTGATTTTGAGCAAAAGTGGAAGGGACCCGTGGCTTCTTCACATTCATCAAAGGAGGGAAAGGAAGCTGTCACTGGAATGTCAGACCTAAACTTAATGTAAACAGATTGCACAGAGATTCTTTCATATCTCCGTTTTAGGGGAGTTAGTTTGGATTGTCTGAATAATAGACATACTAATATTGTTACTGTAAGCTGCAATTTATAGAAATATAAGCCCTACAATTCCAGACGACCCCCAGGAGAAAAATGTGTTGTCTGTGGAAAGAAAAACAGATCAATAAACTGGAGGAATGATGTGATCCAACCACCTTCACTCATAGACATTACTGTACTTCATTCAGTACATAATATGTTTTTACATTGCAGGAGCACAAGGTCTCGGGTGGTTATTTTTGCTCCAGTAGCCTAGAAAAAGTAGACTTGCCTACACTTGCAGTTCTGGCTATGATAAACTCTGTATGTCTCTAAGCTTGAATGTAATTAGAGATCTTTGTATACAGCCCATCAGGTCAGAACCTCCAAAGGGATGGATGGAGACATACCAAGCATCATCATTTTTTTCTGAGTTTTATCTTAAATATACTAGTTATTGGGACTTACTTTATATCTTCAGAACTTAGAGTTTTACCCATCACTGAACTCTTCATCAGAATGTAACATGTATCTTATTCCTGTCCCTATTCCTAATGCATAGCCCAGTGCTAGGTACATAGTAGTCTTTTAACACTTTTTTAATGAGTAGATGAATGAATACATGGATATAAAATATGTATTTTACTTATATAAACATCTCAGTGCACAGGTTAAAAACTTTCAAAGTAGGAAAATTTAAACACATTTATATTCCATTCTATTTTATTTCTAACATTGATACAACATGGCTTCCATAAAAAAGTATACCAAAGGGATGAAAATGTAGCATTATCTCCTTTTCACATAGCTGAACAGCTGCTCATTTCTTTTTCATATGAAAACATGAAGACCTAGACCTATTAGTAGGAGCCATATCATGGATATTCAGCAAATGCCATTTTCATCTGAAGGAGGAAAACTTAGGATTTGATCTCTCAGCTGCCCCCAGCTATGTTAGAATTAAATAAGTGATCATATAGGCAACCTTTAAAGTCCCATGTATATGCAAGACTGAGAGAGAGATGTAGAACTAGAGATGGCCAGAGGTTGGGGCACCTTACAGGTTATATAGAGGAGTTTTCTTAGGTCTTAACTATAGAAACTTGGACCCAGAAGGGCAGACACACAACATATCTACTCAAAATAATATGGTTACAGATGTTAGACTAAGAATGATGACCTGGTCTCATCATAGAAAAAGGCACATGACAGTAAATAAATACCAGATGTTTTATATGTCTTAATTGTAACTATATAATAGCATGCTCATTAAAACATGACTAGTTAGTTTTTATTTTTTCTATTCTCAAGCATTCTCTTGTCCAGGAGTTAGGGAACATTTTCTGTAAAGGGACAGGTAGTAATTTGTTTAAGTAATTGATAATTTCTTTACTGGCAAAGAGGCCCCATACTTTGCCTTTGTAGAGTAAGAGTAGCCATAGACACTACACAAATGTGTGAATGTGGCTGTGTTCATGGGCTCCAATATCAGGCATGGCTGGATTTGGTTCAGTGGCCTCAGTTGGACTACCCAGGTTTCACTCTTTTAATTAATGTTCATCAATTAAACAAATATTATGTACCAGGCATTGTGTTATTTGCTGGGATACAAAGGTGAATAAAACCTAATTTTCATTTCATTATATCATGTCTTAAACTATAGTCATTGCCTTATTTTAAATTAAAAGTTATTCATGAATTTTTACCTTCTAAGGTAAGAAAAACCTTACCTTGTTGGTATCTTTCTAGTTGATGTAACCTGAAGGATAAGCTCCTTCTTCCAACATGTCTTAACAACCTAGGGAAGAAAGAAATGCAAATGAATTAGGTATGCTTTGAGTTTTTATGAATATAACTTATCTTCTTAATATACAGGGCTTAATATTATCACTTAGCTCTACAAAGGAAGAACAAAACTCAGTGTTTCTGTTGAAATTTGCCTTCAAAGACAATGGAGTCAGTGAACTACAGAATCCTTGAGATCCTTTGTGGAATATTCATGCTTGGCAAATCCCCCTCTGTGTACTATTATTGCTCAGATAGAGCTCAAGGGATATTGAGTAAATGCTGCTACAGAGGAGATAAGACTTGAGAAAAGAAGAGTACAAACAGAAACGTATGTTTTTACAAAGAACTAAATTGTGTGAGTGCTAATAAGAATGCAATCTAAGTTTAATCAGGAGTGACTTGTAGAAGTTGGATAAGTACAAGTCTAAAACATTCTGATGGCTGTAACAGAGAATGTTCTACATGCTTGGGCTTGGAAAAAAATTCTTATCAAATAAAGTTATGAGTTTTACAAATATTCAATAAGTGTAGACTGAATATCCTTTCTGTCTTTAGGTCAGTGACCCCTTGAGGCTTAAGAGAAGGCAAACATACTTTTTTGCTAAGAGGTGGCCCAGTGGAAATTTAACAATCTAGCTTATAAAGTATTGGTCATGAGTTCTCCAGAGAAACAGAATTAACATATGAAGAAATTTGTTATGGGAATGGGCTCAAGTGATCGCTGAGGCCAAGAAGTTTCATAATCTGCCATCTCCAAGCTGAAGAAACAGGAAAGCTGGTGGTGTAATTCAGCCTGAGTCTGAAGCTCTGGAAACTTGTGTATATCTGGGGAGGCTGGCAGTGGAGGATGGCACTGGTATAAATGCCACAGTTTAAAGATGTGAGAACCAGGAGCTGTGTAATCCAAGAGAAGGGGAAGATGAATGTCCTAGCGCAAGAAGAAAGAGAGCTCTCCCCATACTTTTTTATTCTCTTCAGGTCTTTAAAGGATTGGATAATAACTGACTACATTTGGGAGGAAGGATTTTTTTCTTCTCAGTCTACTGATTCAAATGCTAACTTCTTTTCCAAAACACTCTAATAGACACAACCAGAAATATTATCTTACCGGCTATATAAGCAGCCTTAGCCCAGTCAAGTTGGCACATAAAATTAACATCACACACTGTGAATGAAAAACCTCAAAATTAAACCCACACTCAGCAAAAATGAAAAGTAGCCTAAGGTAAAACCTGATACTGGTTTATAATTTTCACCACCAACTGTTGGTATGGACAGAACTAATGTATTTTGCTATGGAACATGGCTTTCCTTATATGTGTGAAAGTAAGAAAGTTGTTAGTTTACTAGCATGGGAACTTCTTGTTTTAATACCATTGAGTAGATTGTATTGAAAATCCACCCCACATGAAGTTACATATAAGGAGGATCTAAAGAAAATGACACATCAGAGAGATGCTCAGTTCCAAATCTGTCTGTGCACACAAACAGAGAACCAGGGTCTTTAACAGCAGAAAAAATCTTGGCTGACCCTTTCTTTCTCCGTGGAATGTTCCCTCCTCTCTTCTCTGATAGGAGACTTTTTATTGTATTTCAAGCTTCAGAAGTTATGCCCTTTATTATTTACTCTCTCTCCTGTGTTTTCATCATTTTTCACATGCTTGTAATGAATCAGTTACGTTCTCTTGTAAATGTCATGTTCTCATGTAAATATCATGTTCTCTTGTCTGTGTGCCTGTCTTCTACAAGACTCCATCCAGGACGAGAGCCATTTCTTAACATTGCTTGAGTCTAATCATCTGCTTAGTATTCCTTAAAGCGTAGTGATTAGCTCGAAACACGTTTGTTCAATACACATCAAGGTTGCATCTACTTTCTTGTTGTCACAACTGTTCCCCACTCATCTCTAATGATTGCTATTTTAAAATTATGATTCATTTTTTAATATCAAAAAAGCCTACAGATTTTAGTATAACACTTGGATTCCTAGCATCCCTAGCTTGAGATAACAACGGTGTCAAAAGCTACCCCAATTTCAGCAATGCTTTTAATGAATGCATATGCAAAAAGCATTTGTGTAATTTTGAAAAGCTAATAATACATGTGTGATTGTTCAGCTTATGGTAGTGTACCTATATGTTTCTATAGTATAACCCTGGCAATTAAGCTGTTGCCCTTAATGGGACCTTTGGTATTGTGGATGGGGAAGACTGCTTTATGTCAATGAAATAGTTACGTCTTTCTGCAGAAACTTTGTCTCTTTCTTTCTCACTACAGCTCATCAGGTTGACAGTATTAAATTGATGGCACCCTAATAAGGAATAGCAATTTTCATATGAAGAATTTTATAAAATATTTTCTTTTTGCTACTTACTACTTACACAAGAGAACAAATCAGTTCTATTACCTAAAAGACATACTAATATTATTTAGTAATTTGTCATTTAGGCTACCTTAAATTGCCAGCAGTTTTGGTAAGTGAAATCAACTTTCCCTTATACAAATGGCCATTTTTTTATTATCACAAAGAACATGACTCATTTCAGGGAGAAAAAATACGAATTTAAGTCACCTCCCTTCATCAACATTAGGCTTTTCCTAGTCAGGGACCCCATTTAATGTCTGCAAAATTTAAAAATTATTTTTATCTAAACATAAAATCTACATATGCCAACATACAGATCATAAACAACAGTTTGTATTTATATCTCAAGGGAAAATTATGTTTACTCTATTACCTATCATAATAATGCTTGTCTGTTGTTGTAAGTCATCCATCATCTTAGAAGTAAATAATTTTCTTGTTACGCTGTAGGAAAACATGTCAATGTAGAGAATGGTGATGGTGTGATTATAATTATCACACATAACCTGGGTAGTTACTACCATTTAATTCTGTTTTAATTTATTATAGAGCTAGTAAGAGTCACATTAAGGGGAAGATACAAGATGAAAGACCCTTAAAGAATTCTTATTTACTGGAAATTAAAAGAATAAAAGTCTGAAGCAAATTTGGTTGACAAGTCTTTTTCTGGCTAAACTATAGTTAGTGATATTTAGTTATTGATAAAGGGATTAAAATAACTTTCAGTTGGGAAGAATGTTGTAAATAGTCATCTAAAAGATGAGAAAGTTAAAAAGACTAAAGACAACATTGTATGTTCCCCAAAGTATAATAATTTGTGTTGCCAGTTATTTTCTTTAACTAGCTCCTGGATTATTCAATGTCAGAAATTACATTATTTCCAGTTTTGTTTTTTCTAATGCCTAGCCAGAGTATCTGGACTGTTTTCTAATCCTTGGTGTCCTGGGTTGAATTCATGCTGGTTTGCTAGAGTTAATTGTTAAATGTTCAGGAATTGCGCGAGCTGGTTGGCAACACACTGGCAGCTTGAAATCAGGCACGATGGGAATATTAATACCACGAAATTGGCACAGAAAAGGCTTTTTCTCCCGAGAAAGCAGGTTATTAATCATTTACTAGCATACCAGCAGAAACCATTCAATAACTGTTGAATGAACAGTGAATGAGTAAATGCTAAAACTAACACATTAATAATTCGAAATAATAAAAAGGCATGCAAACCACCCATGTAATAAACACCCAGCATTAAATAGGGTGAAATATCTGTAATCTGATACCAAGCAGGTTTCTAGTTCTAATTTGAGCTTTAGCATTTTGTGTTCTTATACAGGATATTTACATTCTTTGAGGTTTAAGTGACTTGCTCAATGGTGTCTGTGTGTGTATGTGTATCAAAAATGGTGGTAGTAGTGTTCACCATAGGGAAATATAATGGAGATTGAATATAGGGATTGTCTAAATATATAAGACTGAACCATAGGGAATTGACATCTTTATAGATCAAAAGGGTTAAGGGTTAGCAATTTTCCATAACTTTACCTTAACAGTAGCTGTGCAAAAGATATTTGAAGGGAGAGAGAAAGACAAATACAATAGGTTAGAAAGAAGAAATATAGAAGATATAATTTTATTTAATGAGCAAAATTTATGTGTCCATCCACATCCTACCTAGTCTTCTAGTGCCCCATTACAATTGGTGACTAACGTTACAAAAAATTTAGATTATATGTTTGGGGCCAAGTTAATTAAGAAACACTTTAAAAAATCTATTCAGGTAGGTAGCTATTTTTCTGAAAGCACTATTTGTTCTTTATAAAAAGAAATCCTAAGCATCTTGAAATTTAAAATACTTGTGTGTCAAGGGGAACACATGGATTAATTAGAACCTAAATCACATCACACTATGCATCCTGTTCTGCAGTCCACTTTTCAACCTAACAAACATGCTGTGGACATCTTGCCATTTGAATGAATAAAGTTCTATTTTATCTCTTGGAGTGGGAAATGGTAGACAAATGAGATTTTCCATTTAACGTTTACACAGGCTGAGTGCATTGGCTTATGCCTGTAATTCCAGCACTTTGACAGACCAAGGCAGGAGAATCACTTGAGGTCAGTAGTTTGAGCAACATAGTGAGACCCTGTCACTATAAAAAATAAAGACTAGCCAGTTGTGGTGGCACACACCTCTAGTTCCAGCTAATGGGGAGGCAGAGGCAGGCGGATGGCTTCAGCCCCGTAGTTCAAGGTTACAGTGAGATATGATCATGCCACTGCACTGCAGCCTGGGCAATAGAGTGAGACTCCGTCTCTAATAAATAAATAAATAAATAAATAAATAAATAAATAAATAAACAAACAAATAAAAACACTTGGACAAATACGGCTAATTTGTTATCCAAAAGGGTTGTGCTAATTTATATTTTCTCCAAAAGTGTAAGAGAGTATCTTTTATGGATATATTCAAAAATGTTTTGTAAATCATTTTTGAAATATTTGTAAGTCTGATATAAACAATCTCTTTATATTTTTCATTAATTGATGATTAATGAGGACAACCATCTCCATGTGTTTATTATTTTTAATATTTTTCTCTATATTTCCTATTCTCATTTTTTGATTTTTTTGAGTTGTAAGGACTCTGTTGCTTTTAAAATATATATATTTTTCTGTCAATATGTTTCAAATGTATTTCACGATTTTTATTTATTCTTAAGTTTTCTCTGTACTATTTTTTACTACATCGACTTTTTAAAATTTTGTGTAGTAAAATCTGTCAATATTTGCTTTAAAGATTTGTTAAACACACATATAAATCCTCTCATTTTTCCAATATTTTGTATATGTGTTTCTGTTTAAATCTTAGATCTGTCTGGAATTTGTTCGGTGAAATGAGTGAGTTCTGGTTTATTTATTATCCAATGACTGGCAGTTATTGAATAATCCATCTTCTCCTTGTCTATTTGAAATACTTGCGTTCTCATATTTTAATTGTCAGTGTGTCTTGGATATATTTAGACTTTTGAAAATTATTTTCCAGTGATTTATTCTAGCCCTGCCCCAACAGGGCCCGCTGTAATTTTGGTTGTTTTATTATACGTTTCAATGTTATTTAGGACAAGTCCCTGTCATTACTCTTCTTTTGTACAATTCATCTGGCTATTCTTATAATTTTCTTCTGAATAAGTTGTAAAATATTTCAACACATTGCAAAATTAAACGCAGACATAGAAAGGCGCACACACATGTTAGAATTTTCATTGAGTCTACATGAAATTTATTGACAGTTTAGGGAGAACTGACATAATAAAAAATTGAATTTCACTAATCAAGAAAAAAGTTGCTTTCTCCATTTATTTAAATCTTCTTCTTGCTTCAGTAGAGTTTTTTATAACTTTATTCATATGAGTCCAGCAAATTTTTGGTAAAGTTATTTCCTAGATGCTTTTTTTTTCTGTTGCTGTTGTGAATAGGATATTTCAAAAATTGCATTTTCTAGCCTATTACTATTTGTGTGTTAGAAAGACAAAGTATTTTTGCATATTTATTTTTCACCTTGCCACTATTTTAAAATTCTTTAATATTTCTAATACCTTTTCTGGTAGGCTCTCTTTGATGTTTCATTTTTTGCTAATGTTTTTCACTTATTGTATATTAAATATTTTCTATCTCTCTGGTCTAATGGTATTGGCAAACAATTTTAGGATGATAGCAGGAAAAGCAGGTCCAATAGTCCCCCGTTACCCACAGGTTCATGTTCGGCAGTTTCAGGCACCCTTCGTCAACTGAGGCCTGAAAATATTATCATTTTTTGAGAGTGAGAATAAGAGAGAGAGAGAAAGAGAGAGAGAGAGAAAGAGAACACATTCACATAACTTCTATTGGAGTATATTGCTATAATTGTTGTATTTTATTATTAGCTATTGTTGTTTTTTATTGATTTTTATGTTTTTTGAGAGAGTCTTACTCTGTCCCCAGGCTGAGTGTAGTGGCACGATCTTGGCTCACTGCAACCTCCACCTCCTGGGTTCAAGTGATTCTCCTGCCTCAGCCTCCTGAGTAGCTGGGACTACAGGCACCCACCATGACGTCCAGCTAATTTCTGTATTTTTAGTAGAGACGCAGTTTCACCATGTTGGCCAACATGGTCTCTATCTCTTGACCTTTTGATCCACCCACCTCGGCCTCCCAAAGCTATTGTTATTAATCTCTTACTGTGCCTAATTTACAAATTAAACTGTATAATACGTATGTATAGGAAAAACAGAGTACAATCATGTGCTGTCAGTGACAGTTTGCCTATACAGATTGCATATACAATCATGATCTCATTGATTACAATATTTTTACTGTACCTTTTCTATATTTAGTTATGCTTGGATACATACATATATACCATTCCATTACAATTGCCTATGATATTGAGTACAGTAACATGCTATTTTTTTTTTTTGTAACAGTGTGTTGTTGGTTTGTAGCATAGGAGCAATAGGCTCTATCATACAGCCTAGGTGTATAGGAGGCTATCCCATCCAGGTTTGTGTAAGTACATTCTATGAAGTTCGTACAATGTCTAAATTGCCTAAAGATGCATTTCTCACAATGTATCGCTGTTGTTAAGTGTCGTGTGACTGTATAATACATAGCGGATATAGTTTGGGTGTTCGTCTCCTCCTAATCTCATGTTGAAATGTGATCTCCAATGTTGGAGGTGAGACCAGTGAGAGGTGTTTGAGTCTGCTTGTTTCTGCCTCACCAAAAGCAGATGCTGGCACTATGCTTCATGTACAGCCTGCAGAACCATGAGCCAAAGACACCTCTTTTCTTTATAAATTACCCAGCCTCATGTATTCCTTTCTAGCAATGAGAAACTGACTAACATAATAGGATTTGGTAATATCATGGTGACAAGTATCCACTGGGGGTCTTGGAACTCATACCCCTTGGATAAAGGGGGAATTACTATCTCTGTATCTTGTACTTGACTTAGATGGCAAGGCTGTCAGGATTTTGCCAGTAAACATAATATGTAAGGGCTGGTGGGTTGTGTTGTAGGTGCTTTATCAGTTGTGTTGTATGTGTTTATTCGTACAGAATCCATTAGTTTCTAGTTTCTGTTATTTAAAAAACAAATTATTAAGCATCTACTAAAGCTTTCCATATACTTTCTTTTTTTTCACTTGTTTGGAGGGAAAATAGTCATATTTTCTCACTGTTGTTTTAATAAGGTACCAGAATTGATTTGCTAAGAGTTTGTTTAGAATATTTGCATATTGTAAGTGGGACATACTTGTAGTTTTTTCTTCAGTCCTATATTCTAAGTTTTCCTCATGGTGCTATTATGATATTGTAAGAAAGAATTGCAAATATTTCTTTCTTAATTTATATAATTGATTCCCTACCTGGGCTGCATATCAGAATTTTAAAAGCTAGAAACTCAAGAAATTACTAAGGCTAGGGCCCTACCCTAGATCAGTTACAAGGATGTAGAGTGTCTATGATTTCAATTTAATAGCATCTAGGATTTGTTCTCTTTTGACTTGTTGAAAGAAGTAGACAAAAATAAGAGCACTTGGAAGAAAAACAGGGTTAACGTAAATAATGTCATATTTTCTTTCTGCAAGTTATCCCTTTTTCTCTCTTTCTCCCCCTATTTCCTTCCCATTCTCCTACAAAGAAGTGTTTGGCTGATAAATTAGATGTCAGTACTCTGCGTGAGTGAATAGTTTTCCATTGATACGCAGTGCTTACCTATTTGTGTCAATACTTTCTGAGTATGTTCCATCTGTAAAATTTGAAATCACAAGTTCCATCCCAGCTCCAGGAGATAACAGATGAAATATCAGGCAAGAAATGAGGAGGATGTGATGTTGATTGCTTTCTGGAAGACTCAATTCGTAAGCTAGTGGGAATCCATATCTTTCCCAGTTGACCTTTCCTGTCATACTTTCCATACATTTTTTTCCTCTAACATAAAAATCATCATGGAGATTCGTGGGAGATTGTCTGATTCTTGAAACTGCGTTTGTTACTTTGTGCAATTTATAGCAGCTTTCCACAAGTAATTTATCAGTGCTTGTTGTTTAATGCCCTGTGAAAGATCTGCCAGTTCGCACTCTCACAAGAGTATTGAGACCCTTTCTCCATATTCAGATATTTTTCTTGATTACGTTTAATTCCGGTTCTGAGATATTGCTAACAGGGATGTCAAGGAGCATGGCATGGTGTCTCTTCTATGTTCTATGGCCCTCTCAGCTCTAATAACATCTTTCTGTTGTATTAACCTGCTGTTCAGCGAATTGTTAGCCATCTGCTTCTGGCTTAGTACTGTGATTTGAGTATTGTATCTAGTGGATGCAAAGGGTAAGAAGATAGATGTTAAACATTCTCTTTCTCTGTGTGCTACTTAATTTGCTTGACATATTACAATTGTAAGTTCTTGTGTCTGTCAACACATACTCACCACCTCCAAACTAACTTGCATAAGCTTCAGTATGTTGTTGGCTTAAATCCTTGCTCCCTCCATAGTTCCACCCAGTGCCTAAGATGAGCAAATAATTTCTAGTTCGTATGCTGATTGATAAACATCACAGTTGATTAGTCACAGTCAATGATTGTGTTAGAAAGAATCCCAAAGCCATGTATTTGCTACTCAGATCTCGTCCAACAGGAAAGATTTAGTGACTGGTGATTTGGTTTCTATTTTGATTACCTTTTTCTTTTTTGTTTGTTTCTTTGTTTGAGATGGAGTCTCGCTCTGTCACCTAGGCTAGAGTGCAGTAGCAGTGGCTCGATTTTGGCTCACTGCCAAGAATTGCTTGAACCTCCACCTCCCAGGTTCAAGCAATTCTCCTGCCTCAGCCTCCCAAGAAGCTGGGACTACAGAGGCACACCACCTCATCTGACTAATTTTTGTATTTTTAGTAGAGACTGGGTTTCACCATGTTGGCCAGGCTGGTCTCAAACTCCTGACCTTAGGTAATCTGCCTTTCTTGGCCTCCCAAAGTGCTGGAATTTATTACCTTTTTCTAAGTGTCATGAAAAACACTACTTTTCATATACATAACATTTTCTCATTCCATGAAATACACTCACTTACTTATAACAACATTAGATTAGATTTTTTTAATCCACACTAAAACTAAGTTCATTAGTGAGTTTATCGCGTATTAATACTGCAACTTATGGATACTCGAACCTGAATTTCTTGAATCTCAGTTACTTTCTGCTGTAATGTCTCAGGAAACAAGGGATTTTCATGAATTATTTATACTCTATAAGAGTGAAAACAAAAGGTGTCTTGCCTTAGTTTGAATTTAAACTTAGAAATCTTTTCATTTTATGTTTCTAAGAATTAAAGTTAGTTATAAGATGTATTAGAAAATTTGGAAAATATCAAAGGAAACTTTAAATGGAAGAAAAAAAAAGCTTTACCTGATCCTATCCTCATTGTTAAAACATTTATATACATTCTTCCAGGTTTTTGTTATAATACATGTTTTTGTAATGTAATTAAAATTATCCCAAGTAAATAATATATACATATATATCCTATTTGTTTCACTTATCATTATAACATAAGTATTCTCTAATATTTAAAAAGTATCACATTATTTCTAGGGGCTCATAATATTCCATTAAATAAATGTGTTTACTTCATCTAACCATTCCTAATATTGTTTATTTGTATTGATTTCTTGATTTTACCATAATTAACAATGCCACAATGATATATTTTAGATTATTTTACTTTACCAGAAGTTAAATTCTCAAAACGAAGCAAAAAGCATTATTTCAAGGCTGTTACTGAATACATCCTCTTTTTAAATAAACAACTGAATATTACAAGATGCATCTGTGCCATATCGCTTTTAAACTTTGTCATTTTCCTAAAAACGTGAGTCATGGAGGATGGTAGCAATGAAGACCCCATCCTGGCAAGTAATAAATTTTTAAGTGGTTTTGCAATGGAAAGATGGACTAGATGTGCTATTGAGATCTGTGGTATGATAGGTGCTATCAAGAAGAGAAAAATATAGGAAATCTTCAGAGGGTAATTGATCCCAGTAAAGTGCTGCATCAGACCACATGTTGTATAAATGCGCTTATTGGGATTTCATCTAAAAAAGGAGGAACTAAAAATTACCAAAATAGTTTATTTAACTTGATATTTATAAAGTTTAGATTACAGTTAAGACTATGTATGATTATCAGAAGCTTACTAAAAATATATCTCACTTTTTCAGCATATTTTTCTGACAAAGTTGAAAGTCACTTCATGGGTGACTTGCATTGCTTTCATAAATAGGGTCCTTTGGCTGAAATCTTGCAGTATGCCAGCAGTTTTCCCAAAGGTCTGTCTCAATATTTTGAAATTCAAACTTTTCTTCTTTGAACTGTCGTTTTATGATTCTCCTCATCAGTTTCCTGATCTGTTCCTCTTGTTAACTGGTCTAACTCTGCCAGGAAGACATTCGTGAGTGGCTTTGTATGTGGTTCTTCAACATCACTTTTATGAAATCCTGGATAATTTGCAGAAATGTGGTTTCATAATTCGACCCAGTTGCACTTATGTCTTTAAGATCTGATTTTTCTTTAAATGACAGAGTGGAAAGAAATAGATGTCTTTTGTAAAAAGAGAGGAATGTTTGAGTAAGGATTGATTTGATAAATTGTCAGTCAATTAGCAAATATGTTGTATTATGAGTTCTAACTAATATTATAACCTCGAGATTGTGGCTAATAGACGTGGGTAAAAAGGCCATCTGTGTGCTCTGCTCCTTCTGCTCAGTCCTGTCTTCCAAACGCATGTAACTGCTTACATTTCACGATAAAAAATGAGCCATTTAATGAAGATAATTTCACAATAACCATGAAGCTTAGCTCCACAAAGAACAATGGTTCCCAGTATTGGCTTAATATTAGAATTGCCTTGGAAGCTTTTTAAAAATGTCCATGCCCAAGCCTTACTCAGATAAATCAGAACTTCTGAAAGTGGATCCTAGATAACAGTATTTCTTAATGTTCTTTTTAAAAGGAAAGTATAGATATGTATTTACCATTTTCTGCATCTCCCATCTTTAAGATTTTTTTTTTTTTTTTTTGAGATGGAGTCTTGCTCTGTCACCCAGGCTATAGTACAGTGGCATGATCTCAGCTCACTGCAACCTCCACCTCTGGGTTCAAGTGATTCTCCTGCCTCAGCCTCCAGAGTAGCTGGGATTACAAGCATGCACCACCAGGCCCAGCTAATTTTTGTATTTTTAGTAGAGATGGGGTTTCACCATGTTGATCAGGCTGGTCTCGAACTCCTGACCTCAGGTGATCCGACCGCCTCAGCTTCCCAAAGTGCTGGGATTACAGGTGTGAGCCACCACGCCCAGCTCATTTCTAAAAATGCTTATTAACTATATCTGAAGATTTAGTGCCTGAGATTCTGCACTTATAATAAATCCCTATATGACTGTGATATAAGTTATCCCAGAGAACAGTTTGAGACAATGCTGATACATGTAGATAAAAAGCAGTAGAAAAAAATGGTGGATTAATCTTATTCTATGGACTAGCAATTCTCAATTATTTCATTTCAGCTTTTACTTTTCATTTCCCAATGAATATCATCAAATGCCTATTTTCAACTCTCCATAAGACAGTGGCTACTTCTGTAGATTAAAAACTAAAACTAACATATCAATTGCATCTGTTTTGTGGTGAGCATTATTGGTAGTATAAGGATTTTAATTCAGCTAATCAAATATTGGCACATTGGTATGTGATATTTTATGTGTTTTCCAAAATACAGTGTCACAACCATACTTATGGAACAATAACCATTCAAGTAATGTCTAGACCAGTGCTTCTAAAACTTGGTTGTGCATTCAGATTATCTGGGAATATCGGTATATGTGTAGATTCTGATTCATATGATTGGAACAAGGCCTAAGAGTCAGCATTTCTAACAAGCGCCTATATTTTGATAATGTTCCTAAATCTTGGACCAAAATTTGAGTAGAAAGTCTGCGGCCTACACTATATAAATATACGTATACGTATATATGTGTGTGTATAAATATGTATTCTTTCCCACAAGACTAGATTGTGTAGGATAGATTCTTCTCTTGAAGTTGAGCCCTTATAACTTCCCCATAATTGAATGCAATTGAAAAATACATTTAGCTACTATTTATTAAGGGCCTTTTATGGACAGAGCACTTTAAACACCAAACACATGCTGTTATTTTATCATACTCACTTAAGTTAGGCTCAAGGAGAAGGAGTAATTTGCCGAAGCCCACATCATTTGAATTGACAGAACTAGAGTTTATACTCGTATTGGTGTGGTCCCAGAGTCAATAATCTTAGCTACTAAGCAATGTTATCTTCCCCAGCTCATCAGTTTCCTACCGCCTCCTTCAGCCCAATGTTTTCACTTTGTTTTGTTTATTTCCGATAATAATGAAAGATTGTTTCAGCTTCATCACAGGCCATGTACTGCACATTGAAGACGGCTGCCTAGGCAAGGCTCTTAACTATTAGCATGGTGGAATACACACACAAGAAAATTCCCCAGTTGTTATTGCACATTTAGCACCTCCACTCACACTCAAGTTATTTTATGCTTAAAGAATTTGGATTTCCTACAGGGAAAATGACATAGCCACTATCTCCATTTTTGAATGACAAAGTAGAGGAAATACATGGCTCATTACTGGGGGGCTGAAATGCGTCTCAGAGCATCTCCTGTAAAGTAAAAATAACGAACATTTATTGATTTGCTTTTCTATGCTGGGTGTTGTGCTAGCCACTTCACACATAGATCACCCTACTCAGTCCTCACAACAACCCACTGAATTATTATCTTCCACATGTTACAGATGAAGAAACTGACAATCAGGGATTAAAGAAAGACTTGCCTGCAGTTAACAGCTGCTAAATGACGGAGGCAATGTTTGCCTTTTCAGCGAATCAATATAGTTAAAGGAACATAGTGTTTGTATCTCTACATGCTGCAGATAACAATTTTGAATGCATTAGTTGAATTTGTAATATATTGTGCTAAAATAGATCTGTTTTATTTTAGAATGAAAGAAAACATGTTTAATTTGATGATCACAAGCCTGACTGAGATTCATGAGGGTAGTTATTTATATGAGGAAGATAAACTAACAGTTTGCAAAAGGCACACTCAACCACCAATATATTTTACATGTGATTTATAAAATAAATGTTCCACAAAGTGAAAAATATGGAGTGTTTTCTTTCTTATATTTTAACATTTGTAATATACCATAACATGATAAATGAATTAGGTTATATTGATTAGGTTTTTGCTGCAGTCAGTAATCATTTTACTTTCTAATCACTTATGCCTGAGAGTGGAAATCAAACAAATGGCTTAATTACAATGAGAGGAAATATCTTTTTCTATTCCAAGTAGTAGCTCTGAAGATAAAAGAAACACACATATCTCACTGATGTCTAACTTCTAATTGATGATAAAACCATGAATATATCATTAAGCCGGTGTTTGTCTTGAGCTATTTCTGGATTAGGTGAATTTTTCAAATATCTGAGTGGTTGTTTCTTTTTCATTGCTGTTGTTTGGTTTTCCCCAAATATTGCTTTCACTCTAACCCCGTATTTCCATACGAGTTTTTGTTTTATGGGAAGAGTTCTATGGGGAAGTTTTATTGTTCTATGGAAAAAGTTTCCAACTTTACTAATCCTGCCTTGTCTTGCCTTATCAACTAAAGATGAGTTTACCAAAGGCTGGTCTCCAGCATATGTGCTGGTCTTGTCTCTTTTTATTCTCCCCCTCTCTGCCTTTATTTTTTTTCTGTTCCTATACTGTGATTATTTATTTACAAAAGTTCTCTATTACATGTAAGCTCTTGAGGGCAACCATCATTATTTTTTAATCTTTTAAATTCCAGGCATAATACAGAGTTCAGCACTGAATAAGCTCAGTAAACACTGGTGGAATTAATGATTATTAAATGCCCAGGCAGAAAATTAATTGATTGAATATTACTAACAAGCTTTCTCTAATTTGAGCTAGACAATATTAAAATGGCAATTAACTTTTCTTCTCTACTTATACTCTCAAATTTATCATCATGATTGTATATTCTCTAAGAAAATTAACTCTATAAGATAAAATTAGTCATTTTAAGAGCAATCCTTTACATTTTCATTTGGATCAGACACATGGATGCATCTCTTTAAAGGAAGTCTTTTCTCAGCAGGTTGTTTCTGACTAGAATCCATTTGTATCCAAACAATTTGAGAGCTTCATTCTGCTTTAGCTCACAGACTTTCCCAGGACCAGTAGCCATTCTCATATTGTCCACAGAGCTGGAATGTGATTTTCAGACAAGGTCTGATTACACCCCAGTGGTTCATGAAACTCTAATGCATAGCAGTTGTTTGAAAGGATTTTACTAGTGAACAGCTCAAATAAGATTTCAAAATTTTATTTATGTGGGGTAGAGAGTGAAATACAGAGAGGTGGTTCTGAGCTCTGTTGTAATACAGAAAAACCTCTTGACTTCTAATGAAGACAGTACTTCCAGAAAGAACAATAAATAGTGTGTGTAAAATCATTTCTTTTCTACCTAGTATAATACTAGAATAATTGTTTTATAAAAGATCCTGCTGTTATTGTAATGGCACTAACTGGTATGAGTTAGGCCCCTCTTGTTTATATTAGAATACTTATTTAGAACTAAATATTAGAGGACTCTTAGGCTAGGGATGTAATCCAGGAGGTGAGTTGCCTGTGTTTTTTGCCCAGTTAGCTTTCTAAGAAAGTAGAAAAAAAATCTTTATTGTGTACCATGAAAAACCTGGATGTGGAAGAATAAGGGTCTGAAATCTCATACAGCTGCCCCACATGCAAGTTGTATGTCGTTAGGTAATTTTCATAAACCCTTTGCCCCTTTGTTCTTATCTGTGAGTTGAAGTTGTTGACTAAGTGTTCGTGAAGATTAAAACTAATTATATACATGAAAGAACCTACCTATGCCTGGCACATTGAAAATGGAATAATAAATATCATTTCCTCTTCTGTGACCAAACACTGTAGACATTGGTGGTACGGTATTAAAAGATATTTACTGCAACTCATTGGTAAAAATAGATTAAAAATAAAATTCTAAGTGTGCCTATTTCAGAAGTCTCTTTTAATCATTTTAATTGGGAAACACTTAATTTAGGCATCTATGAGAGATCAGAATTCCTGGTGCACTACAGCACTTAGACTGTATATACCTGAGGTTGGCAAACTGTATCTACAAAGGGCTAGAGAGTAAATACTGTAGACTTTGTGGGTTATGTGGTCTTGGTTGCAACTACCCAACTCTTCCATTGAGTTGCATGAAAACAGCCATAAATAATATGTAAATGAATGAACATAGCTTTGCTCCAATAAAACTTTATTAATAGAAACAGCAGGTTGGCTACATTTGGCTCATGACCCCTGCAATGTATCATGAAGTAGTATAGCTGGAGAGGTTATTAAGTAGTACAGCAGACATGAAGGCACTGTTTATTACTGGGCTGATGAAAGGATGGGTATGCCTGTGTGTGTGTGTTTTATTTCTGAGTGTGTGGGGATAAAGAAGTGTTATCTGTCAGTCCTATTGCCTGTAACAATTAGAACTACAAGAGAAATTTAGACAATCTATCATAAATTACTTATTGAAGATATTTCTGCTGGAATACATTTTTGAGAAGGATTTATTAAATCTCACCTTAGGGCTTTCTCACTGATTACAAGAATGTTTCAAACTAATATTATACAGTCTTAAAATGTTTAAGAATTGAGATGGCAAACCTCTACCACAGTGCCTCTTATGCAGCAAGGGCTGGAGCCTCAGCATAGATAACCTTTAGCTAAATACGCTCACCGTATTCAAATGTGTTGACAAAGTGCAGGATATAGGAAACCATTCTGCAACTTGTGACAGGATTTTCCACAGGTATTTTCCCGTAGGGTATTTAAAATAGGATGTAATTGATGGAAATCAATTTGCAGAATCTTATCTAGAACACTTCTGTTGGCACATCTGTACTTTGTATTTTTATAGAATCATCTCTTGAGGTTTATCTATTTCAGTAAAGTTTCTAAATACTGTAACATCAGTGTCTAGGCTAAAGATATGATGGAGAGCATCTAAATTTAAAATAAGAGAGAGTGCTAATATGCAGGTTTTAATAAAAACTTTTGCTGTTCTTGCTAGTGATGTCCCTTCTGGGAAACTCATGCAACATTATTTCATGATGTTTATGATTTTGTAATCACTCTAAACTACAGAGCCATTTTGTTACTTTCTGAATGTGTTTCTTATCAAAACAACATTATCTGATCTTATAAGCCTGGGTCCTGTATTTTTTTAAGAGCTTTCAGAGTAGATTGCAATAATAGGTTCTCTCACCACTCTGGTTTCACATTGTTCCTTCTGTCTTAGAAGTGTAATTTATTCCCTAAATTCCTACTTTTTAAGAATTCAGTATTTTGCCTTTCTTCTTTAAAAGCTAATTGTGTATCTCTTCACTCTGTACAATGTTGTCAATTGAATAAAAACATGTGTTAAAAGGTTAGTACAGCCTGGTGTTGAGGAGTCATACGAATATAGTGAAATAATTCTTCATACGCATAAAGTACAAATGACCTAATGAATATAGTCCTGAAGAAAATGTAATAAATTGACTTTTTGAAATAAGTTCACTCTCTTCAAGGTTGTTTTCATAGGTTATTCAGACATGTATTCAGGGAATCAGCCAATCAACCAGATTACAATTGAACTAAAATGATGAAACAAGCATGGTGTCAGGCTCTAGAAAAACATATGACTAAAGCATGGTCCCATAATCCAAGGCACTTATTTAGAAAAGAGATGATTTTGACTATTACCTGATAGAGTGCTCCATGTAACATAAACATATTCCATGTTTTCTCATTTAAGACTCTCTTTTCATATTGTGTGTATTATAAGTAATATACCATTTTGTTCTGTACTTAGGTCATAATAACTAGTTTTTAATTAAGCTGATCTTCTCCAAAAATATCCTGCCCAATTCTGCTCCAACTATTCCAGTTCTACCCCTTTTGCAAATTCCAACTTAAATCTTGCTTCTTCTAAAAAGTCTTTTTCAATGTTCAATCACATTAGCCTATCATGTTGCCTACTTTGAATTGCTCTGACACAATTTGTTTTCAAACACCATCATGCCATACAGTGCATAGTCCATTACAGTCTAATTTATGGGTAAGTTTTGCTTTACCACTGATTCTCCTGGTTCACTTAGAATCTTCTACTACCAAGAGTCTGAAAAGGAACTCTGCAACTCTCAAGCCAGTTTTCAATTCCCTTTGCTTTATCTTGTGAACATGATAAAGTCTCCTCCTTCTCTGATTCTTGATATTTTCTACTCTTAAAATAGCGTTGATCATCTATTTCATAGGGACCAGATAGAGCCATAAGTTTACATGAGGAAAAAAATGAATTGACTTTGTGTTAGTTTCCCAGTTCAGAGATTCTCGTTACAACTGTATTCCTGATTGGCAAAAGGCCCTTTAAATGAAATGCCTCCTGTGACAAAGGGAGGCTCTGTGTGGGCTGACTTTATTATACAACAGCAGGGAATATCTGTGCATTGAAAAAAAGAAGAAAATGCTTTGAAAGAATACATTTTACAAAGCCGGTAGTAGATCAGGGGAGCCTGTGCCTGACTCCACGTTAGAGTATTAAAATTGCTTTTGGATGAGGATAGCCTATTTTTATTTCTTTGTCATTCAACTTGGTTATGATAAACAATTAATTTGCTATATTTTATGTTTCTATCATAATCTATGTTGTGAGACAGAGCTATGGCATTTTGCTATAATGATAAAAAGAAATAAATGGTACTACAATGCTTAGGAAAGATTATGTAATTTCCAGTGAAGGACAGTCTGGGAAACTTAGCAAGTGGCTGGCCTGGGTCTCAGCTAGTAGAAAAAGCTCAGAAGAGATGAATTAAAGCATCGTCGATTGTTCAGTCCCATCCCATAGTGGAAGTGCTGAAAATTAAGGTACAAGTCCTAGGCCCTGTTGTAATCATTTCCAGGATGGTATAATTCACATTTCCTAGACCCAGCAACATGACTCACAGACTGGTACTGTCTCTGTCTTTCTCACCACTTATTCTCTCTCCCCATCCTAGTTCTGAAGGGCAAGACTCCTTCAGAACTGTTTGTCCGTGTAGCATGGTTGGAACTGGAGATCATTATGAATTTGAAATTAGCCAAATCCATTCTTAAATACCTCAGACTGGCATACGTCTTCCAAGGATTCAAGTTCCAGCTGGCATTTGAAAACATGGCTTTAGAGGCTCATTCAACCCTGAGATTCTGTGATTGCATGATATTCTAGTTTACCTTCATCTTTTCCATTTTTTCTTTTTAAATGTAATAATGCTTCCAGTATATACTAGTCACTGACAACTAATTAACTGTAAAACATTATTTTCTTATGCTTTGCATAGACCCATAGCTAGAGATGCTGACCCAGTGATTAATTCTAAATTACAATTGATGAGTTATTATTATTATTATTATTATTATTATTATATTAGGCTTTTGAATAATATTGGATATGTCCCTGAAGTTAGAAATTTTTCTCCACTTTCAAAGTGAAAGCCTAGAAAAATATTTAAGTTGGTTCAAAAGACCCAAGGATTTTTATTCTTTCTTATGATACTATCTTCCCAGGGAAGATTTTATATCTATCTATCTGTCTGTCTGTCTGTCTATCTATCTATCTATCTATCTATCTATCTATCTATCTATCTATCTATAGATACACATATAGATATAGATATAATATCACCAATTACTTGCAGAAATTCATGGAGTGCTGAGGTACTGAGAGTATGTAAATAGTACACCCTACCATTGTTTAACCTTGTGGTGAAATCCTCTTCACTCTTCAGGTCACGTTCCAGTCCTTTAATCAAGTTTTCCATTTGGTAAACTAAAAGACCCTGTATTTCTAATACTTTGCTAATCACTACAGGAGCAAACATTTATTGAGTGTGTCTTATGGACCAGACACTGGTGATGATAAGAACAATTGTATTTATTCTGTTTCCTTGAATCCCCTTGGTCATATCTTATTGAGGTATAATATTTACTTTCATTTTGCAGATGAGGAAACATAGATTATGAAATGTTAATCAACTGACTCAATGTATGATAAATTCTATCTACTTTCTCCCATTTACTTTTTTTTCTTTCATTTATCGAACAAATATTTATTTAGTTTCCATTATGTACCAGATGCCGTGCTAAACATGAGGATTATAGGGATGAGTAAAATAGAATTGGTCTTGTCAAAAAGTAAGTGATGGAAGTGGAATTCTCACCCAGGCCCACTTTACTCCAAGGATAAACTCTTCACCACCCAATGTGCCTTCCTCCCTTCCTTCCAACCTTCCTCCCTTCTTTCCAGCCTTTCTCCCTTCCCTTCCCTTCCTTTCCCTTCCTTTCCCGTCCCTTCATCTCTCTCTTTCTCTCGCTCTCTCTGTCTCTCTCTCTTTCCTTTCTTTTCCTTCCCCTCCCTCCCT
>NW_012110252.1:5473790-5475197 GCF_000951045.1 Mandrillus leucophaeus
TTCTGTGTGACTCTTCCTATATCACAACAAAGATTGTAATCATAACAGTGAATATGAGAGAAGGTTTTCTTCGTTTCTGATTGACTAACTCCCTTCTGCTCCTTGAGGACAGTGCAGCTCCTCTCTTCTCCCGTCTCAGATTTCCTTTCCCCTGCCATCCTAGCTGCAGACAGCTCAGGGACATCAGCTCATTCAAATAGTGATACCCATCTTTCAAGATTTAACCCCTTTTATCTTGCAAACCATCTCACTTTCCAAAGCCCATTATTAAATTGTCCAAACTCACTGTTTAAGTAAGTCATGGCCATTTCCACATGACAGAATATACACTGCTGATAGTTTTTGTATTGTACTATGGGGTAAGGGACAAATCTGTGACCAGTGACAATACACTCAAAGATTCTCACTGCCTCAGGCACCTTCTGACCACCCTGCTCAGGGACAGTCCATGTCTCCATACCCAGTAAGTCATGCATAGCATTCCAGATAGGGAAGATTCTTTATGTTAATTGTAGCGATGGCTGGCTTTAGTGGGTTTTATTTTTCAGATAACCCTGAGCCAGGCTCTGTGGGAATTGAAATCCAAGTAGACCTTCCTGTGAGTTACCTACAGAGATCTCTCAGGAACTTGCTCTTTTACCTTCTGGCCACTCTGTGATAAGTGAAAGTTAAAGGAGTTGGTTTCATTCTGCCACTACTTCACTGTGGTGCTCAGTGTGACATGTTCACCTGGTGTTAAGAGGTCTAAAAGAAATGAATTCTGCAGTACAGAGAGACATTTTAAAAGGCAGAGGCAAAGGGAGAGACAAAAGGGGAAAAAACAGGATGAGGTTAGCATATGAAAGTGTTTTATTTCCCTCCCCTTGGGCTGGTTTTACAATGCCGGTGCGCTGGTAGAATAGCTGCTTTCTTCAGCACTTTGTTAAAGGCCCCTGGTTGGGTAAGAAACTTGACTGCACTAGGACACATCAAACAGCCAGCCAGCCTTTGGTCTTACCCAGGCACCGAAAGGCTGAGCCCTGTGTTCTGTTCTCCTATTCGCCACACTTGGCCGGATGAGTCTGGTATGCTTCAGACAAGCAGTTCCACATTTCATGAAGGAAAGAGGTCGGTGAATGGGAAAATTGCTGTCATTTTTAGTGGGTGAAGGCAAAGTAGACCTACCTTCTCTTCCATTTTGAGACACTGTACAGACACATTTGATTTATGTGCATAGGTCTGAATTCTGTTTTCAGGATACTTAGTGTTGTGGTTGTAAAATTGAGGAGATGCTACCTAGGGAATCCCATGGAGATCCACTAAAGTGGCTGTGGCTGATTGTGATTTCTTTTCTTTTCTTTTCTTTTCTTTTCTTTTCTTTTCTTTTCTTTTCTTTTCTTTTCTTTTCTTTTCTTTTCTTTCTTTCTT
>NW_012110252.1:5475247-5483511 GCF_000951045.1 Mandrillus leucophaeus
TCTTTTCTTTTCTTTTCTTTTCTTTTCTTTTCTTTTCTTTTCTTTTCTTTTCTTTTCTTTTCTTTTCTTTTCTTTCTTTCTTTCTTTCTTTCTTCTTTCTTTCTTCTTTCTTTCTTTCTTTCTTTCTTTCTTTCTTTCTTTCTTTCTTTCTTTCTTTCTTTCTTTCTTTCTTTCTTTCTGTCTTTCTGTCTTTCTTACTTTCTATCTGTCTATCTTTTCTCTGTGATTCTTCCTATATCACAACAAAGAACGTAATCGTAACAGTGAATATGAGAGAAGGTTTGAATTCTGTTTTCAGAATACTTAGTGTTGTGGTTGTAAAATTGAGGAGATGCTACCTAGGGGAGCCCATGGAGATACACTAAAGTGGCTAAATTAAAGTAAAATTTTTAAGCATTTACTGAACATTCCTAAATAATTTGTCCATATGGAGGTTAACAAGAATTTCCTACAAACTGAGTCAAAAGGACATATTTTATTTTTGTTTGTACATTAGTTTTCTGCATTGTCTAATGAAGACCGTTATCCCCTCTTTCCAGGTACCCTCATTTTTTCTTCTAAATATCTGGTTGCCCTTTCTGATAATTTTTCTTGGATACCCCTTTCTCTTCCTAGCTGTGAAATACTACACCAGGTTCCTTTCTCACCCTGCTCACCAACTCACTCCTTCCAACTTGTGTGTTAATTCCCCACTCCCATAACTCATGAGAAAAACAACCACAAACGACAAGATTTGAATGTGTTAAGCTGTTCCCCATGCGGGATAGTTATTTTGCCACTGACTCTTAGGAATCACTACCTGATCCCTGCTACTCTAAACTCCTGTCTCAGATTTTGTCAATAATTAAATAACTTTTGGTTACAGAAAAGCATAGACCTAAGACCTATGTTTACCCCAAAAGGGGAATTAATGGCATCCATTTCTCTCTCTGAAGCCCGAAACAATTTTCCAGAACTCCAGAATTAGCTATGTGCTTGCTAGTGTTTCCCATTTGATATCCTATAATCAAATGTGCGAAATTAAACTCATCTTTTCTTCACCCCAAACTCACAATTCTGCTTATATTTCCATGTTTAGCAAAGTCACTATTATCTATATACATGCTCTAATTAAAATATGGAAGTCTTTCCTGATTTGTTTCTTCTCCTAATACATTTCGTACCCAGTGATTGTGCTCCTGCTAATTAGTTTATTGACTTTGGCTCTGTCCTCTCTGTCAATTGCCACCTTATTAAGACCCCATTATTTCTTCTCCATGTGATCACAGAAGTTGGTCTTCTTGCTTACACTGTTGGATTCTTCTAATGCATTATTCCCACAGCTGCTGCCAGGCTTGCTTTTCTAAGGCGTAAATATAGCCTATTTATCCCTTGATTTGGTTCTTTAATATTATTCTCATAAGCAATTATTACAGCCGACTCTACCAGTGCACTCTACTTTCTTCCTTGAGTGCTGTTTCCAGTTTCCAGTATAGGACATGAGCATGCTCTTCTGACCTGGAACACATTCAGCCTGCTTGCTTTCTCTACCTCTCTAACTGTTAATCATCTTCGGAAGAAAAGGTGGCACAAGGAAAAGAGCATTCACTCTGATTATAGCCTCAGACTGAATTTCTAATCCCAGTTCTAAAACTTCTGAGCTAAGTGACTGAAAATTACCTAACCTTGTTTAGTATCCATTTTTGTATCTGTTTTTCAGATAATAATAATAATAGTAACTACTTTAAAAGGTTAGTGGATTGAGGTACATGTGTAAAGTTATCTGTTGGTTGGACTTCTTCAAGCAGCAGCAACTAAATTCCAGCAAACCAAAACAATTTATTAACAAAGCGCTATGATACTTAACAAAATTTAAGAAAAGAGTGGCAAAACCAGAATGTATCTATAGATGTAAAGAGCTAAAAATGAAGACATCATAACCCTAGGAATCCTAGAGTTTTTATCTCTGCTTCTAAGTTGCTTTTAATTCGTCATCCCCATGGCCCCAAGAGATAGCATATACCTAATTAGCCCCATCAGAAAAACTAGGGGCAATGTCTCTGATTGACCCAGCTTAAGTTATGTGGCTGACATTAGACTCATCCCTATGACAGATAGGATGAGGAGCATTTATTATCTCATTTTGGGTCACATGTCCATCTGTGTGGTAGAAGACATGAGCCAGGAAAGAATGCAATAATTGTAGTCAAGAGCTTCTTTGTCCAATGTACAATACATTCTTCCCATACAAAAAATTCCAAGAGTCGTTCTATTTAACATAATTCAAGTATTACACATACATTCATCCTCTTTCAAGTGGTAGAAAACTTAAAGTCATATCCAACTATTGCAGCCAGAACCAAGTTTACAGTATCTCTGGCATGTGCATTCCTTTTAATTATTTGCTGATATATTGCTCATTATCTTGCAATGTATGAGCAAAATCTATATATTTAACCTCTTCTCAGACATGCATTATACAACAATGTTGAGAAAAACAAGAAAACAGCAATAAAAATTCTCATGTAGGATAGGGTTACAGTGGAATCCCCATGTATCTCTCACTGGTTGAAGAAAATAATTTATATATGGACAAGAATGGTAAGGGACAGTCATTGGTTGGCTTGAGCCTTTCCAATTGAGTCACCTTTACTTATTTTCCCCATCTGACCTTTATGGTACTTCTTCTGAACATTATTCTTTCTGGCTGCACCTGAGAGAGTCTTTAGGAAAGACTCCCTGGGGACTGTACACTTTTCTGTGCATCTCTAGTGTAGTCACAAGGTGCTAACAGCTACTTTAGAAGTTAACAGGTGTATTTTAGAAATATGATGGATTTCTTTGGGAATTCAATTACATAAAAGTCAAATTGGCCACCTAATTTGGGTTCCTGGATTGGATACTAGGAAAGGACAATCAACTGTTCTGAACCTGGGAATCCCTGAGAACTAGGCATTTCAGTTGAAGGAGTTATAATCTCTTTCTGATAAAGGTACATCCCAAGAAATGATAATGAGAGCCTGGAGCGAGGCTTCCACCATTTCTCTGGCTGCTGCCATGTGCTAGACTCTGGCCGTTTTCACTGCGTATTCTCTAGAGTGCATGTACTAGGCCATTCCTACAACCTCACCTGGTGACACACAGCATCCCGTCTCTTCAGAATGCCCTTTCTTTTCTTGTCTGTTATTCATCTGTCATGAATTCTTCTTCCAAGTAGAACATTAGTTTTTCTGTAATGAAAACATTTCTTCTAATTCTATCTAAAATGAAACTTTTCTCCACTTGTAGATGATCAATTTAGCACTTTGTCACTCAATATCTTGTGCCACTCTTTGTTCCTATGTGTGAGTCATGCTATATCAAAGAAATTCAAAGGGGGGAACATGTTATGTAATTCTATTTTATCTTCTGTAGCACCCAATTCAAGGTTAATTCACTTGCTCCATTATTTGTCTATTAATAATCATTTATTATCTTCATACTATTATTTACCTGTTATTACAATAAGGCCTTGTGATAGAAATATTAAAAACACAGTACTTAAAGTCAAAGGGCTTACAATTTAGTGGGTCAACCGAAGCATTCATTGGACAAATATAGCAAACATAGATACTGTGTTGTAATGATTGTACACAGGACACTAGGAGGCTTCTGAGAAGTCTTTCCAAATAAGCAAATGGAGATTTGAGAAGGCTTCCTGAGAGAGGTAATATTTGATCTAGCATATAAAAACTAAAAAATTATTAGTCAAATGGAGAAGAGGGTGGGGCTAGCCTGTGGAAAGTCACAGAGATATGATATACCCATATAACAAACCTGCACTTGTGTCTCCTGAATCTAAAATATAAAAAACATTTGAAAAATTCTATAATGCAATTCTGTAAAATTAGAGTAATAATTCTCTTCTGTTTTTCTACCTAGATGTACTTGAGTACATCTCCCTTTTGCTGCCTTGTACGGTGACTCAGACAGTGGTGATTAACCCAAGAGAGGTGGTGGAAGAGGCTGCGCAAAAATGCAGAAATGCAACGAAACCACCAAGCCTGTGCTTGGCTAGAAAAGCTTCTTAGGGTGTTCTGATGCTTGGTCCTAGGAGATAGCACTTTTCCCTTCTATACTAAGCTAAATGGCTGGATTAGCGTGGAAAACTGAAAGTTAGAACTACGCAGTACCTTTTTTGCATTCTGGAAATGTGGAAGAAAACAAGCTGTAGTCTCGGCATGTGAGGAATCCACAGCCTAGGTGACTGACAAGTGCACATGTGAGAACAAACCATGATAGAGATGGGCACAGAGTGTTGTGGGCTAGAATAGGGGAGTTAGATAAGATTTCCTAGAGGAAGTCATGTGTGAGATAAGTTTAATCAAGGATGCTACATGAATCATTACCATCATCAAAAAGTTACGAGAAGTTAGGAGGACATATTTTTCATTGATATTTTTACATGGTTAACAGTGATTGAATGTGGGGGGTGTGTGTGTGTGTATGTGTGTGTATCTGTGTGTATCTGTGTCTGTCTGTGTCTCCATGTATCCCAAGATGTCATTAACATTCCAGGTTAATACTCATTCCTATATTTATTGCTCAGTCCAGCTTCCCCTCCATGTTTTTTTTTTTTTTAATTTCTAGTTTTTTTTTCTTCAATTGTTATTTTAAGTTTGGGGGTACACATGCAGGATGTGCAAATTTGTTACATAGGTAAACATCTGCCATGGTGTCTTGCTGCACAGATCATCCTATCATCTAGGTATTAAGCTTGTTAACTATTCTTCCTAATGCTCTCCCTCCGCCATGCCCCTTACCATGCTGCGACAGACCCCAGAGTGTGTTATTCCCCCCAACATGCCATGTGTTCCCATCACTCAGCTTCCACTTATGAGTGAGAATATGTGGTGTTTGGTTTCTTGTTCCTGCATTAGTCTGCTGAGGATAATGGCTTCTATCTCCATCCATGTCCCTGCAGAGGACATGATCTTATTCCTTTTTGTGGTTGTACAGTATTTCCATGGTGTATATGTACCACATATTCCTTATCCAATCTCATTGATGGGCATTTAGGTTGATTCCCTGTCTTTGATATTGTGAGTAGTGCTGCAATGAACATATGTGTGCATACATCTTTATAATAGTATAATTTATATTCCTTTGGGTATATACCCAGTAATAGGATTGCTGGGTCATATAGTATTTCTGCCTCTAGGTCTTTGAGGAATTGCTCCACTGTCTTCCACAATGATTGAACTAATTTACACTCCCACCAACAGTGTAAAAGCATTCCTTTTTCTCTGCAACCTCACTAGCATTTGTTATTTTTTTGTTTTTTTAAATAATAACCATTCTGACTGGTATGAGGTGGTACCTCATCAAGGTTTTGATTTGCGTTTCTCTAATGATCAGTGATGTTGAGCTTTTTTTTTTTCATATGTTTGTTGGCGGCGTGTATCTCTTCTTTTGAGAAGTGTCTGTTCATGTCCTTTGCCCACATTTTTAATGGGGTTGTTTGTTTATTTCTTATAAATTTAAGTACCTTGTAGACTCTGGATATTAGACCTTAGTTAGATGGCTAGATTGCAAAATTTTATCCCATTCTTGAGGTTGTCTGTTCACTCTGATGATAGTTTCTTATGCTGTGAAGATTGTCTTTAGTTTAATTAGATCCCATTTGTCAATTTTTGCTTTTGTTGCAATTGCTTTTGTTGATTTCATTATAAAATCTTTGCCCATGCCTATATCCTGAATGGTATTGCCTAGACTTTCTTCTAGGGTTTTTATAGTTTTGGGTTTTACATTAAAGTCTTTTATATGTCTTGAGTTAATTTTTGTATTCTGTGTAAATGAAGTGGTTCAGTTTCAATTTTCTGCATATCACTAGCCAGCACTCCCAGAACCATTTATTAAATGGTGAGTCCTTTCCCCATTGCTTATTTTTAATTTTGTCAAAGATCAGATGTGTATAGGTGTGCAGTCTTATTTCTCAGTTCTTCATTCGTTCCATTGTTCTGTGTGTCTGTTCTTCTACCCGTACCATGCTGTTTTGGTTACGGTAGCCTTGTAATAATGTAGTTTGAAGCCAGGTAGCGTGATGCCTCCAGCTTTGTTCTTTTGCTTAGCATTGTCTTGGCTATTTGAGCTCTTTTTGGTTCTATATGAATTTTAAAATATTTTTTCTAATTCTGTGAATAATGTAAATAGTAGTTTAATGGGAAGAGCATTAAATCTATAAATTACTTTGGGCAGTATGTCCATTTTCACAATATTGATTCTTCCTATCCATGAACATGGAATGTTCTCCATTTGTTTGTGTCCTCTCTGATTTCCTTGAGCAGTGGTTTGTAGTTCTCCTTGAAGAGGTCCTTCACTTCCTTGTTAGTGGTATTCCTAGATATTTTATTCTTTTTTGTAGCAATTTTGAATGGGAGTTCATTCATGATTTGGCTCTCTGCTTGCCTGTTGTCAGTGTATAGGAATGCAAGCAATTTTTGCACATAGATTTTGTATCCTGAGACTTTACTGAAGTTGCTTATCAGTTTAAGAAACTTTTGGGATGAGAATATGGGATATTCTAAATATATATAGGATCATATCATCTGTAAATAAAGATAATCTGACTTCCTGTCTTCCTATTTGAATACTGTTTATTTCTTTTTCTTGCCTAATTGCCCTGGTCAGAACCAATATTATGTTGAATAGGAGTGGTGAGAAAGGGCATCCTTGTCTTGTACTGGTTTTTGAGGGGAATGCTTCCAGCTTTTGCCCATTAAGTATGATCTTGGCTGTGGGTTTGTTATATGTGGCTTTTATTATTTTGATGTACGTTCCTTCAATACCTAGTTTACTGGGAGTTTTAAATATAAAGGGATGTTGAATTTTATTGAAGGCTTTTTCTGTATCTGTTGAGATAATCATGTGGTTTTCGTCTATAGTTCTGTTTATGTGAGGAATCACATTTATTGATTTGTGTGTGTTTAACTAACGTTGCATCCTGGGGTTGAAGCCAACTTGATCACAGTAGATAAGTTTTTTGATGTGCTGCTGGATTTGGTTTGCCAGTATTTTACTGAGGATTTTTGCATCGGCATTCATCAAGCTTATTGGCCTGAAGTTTTCTTTTTTGGTTGTGTCTCTCTGCCAGGTTTTTGTATCAGGATGATGCTGACCTCATAGAATGAGTTAGGGAGAAGTCATTCAAGTTTTTGAGAATAATTTTCAATTTTTTGGAATAGTTTCCGCAGAAATGGTGGCAGCTCTTCTTTGTACCCTTGGTAGAATTCAGCTATGACTCTGTCTGGTCCTGGGATTTTTTTGGTTGATAGACTATTTATTACTGTCTCAATTTCGAACTCATTATTGATCTATTCAGGGATTCAGTTTCTCTGTGGTTCAGTTTTGGGAGGGTGTATGTGTCCAGGAATTTGTCTACCTATTCTAGATTTTCTGTTTTATGTGCATAGAGATGTTTACAGTATTCTCTGATGGTTGGTTGTATTTCTATGGGGTCAGTGGGATATCATTTCTTATCATTTCTGATTGTGTTTATTTGATTCTTCTCTCTTTTCTTCTTTATTTATCTAGCTAGTGGTCCATCCATTTTGTTAATTGTTTCCAAAAACCAGCTCCTAGATTCACTGATTTTTTGAAGGTTTTTTTGTGTGTCTCTATCTCCTTCAATTCTGCTTTGATCTTGGTTATTTCTTGTCTTTTCCAGCTTTGGGGTTTGTTTGCGCTTGTTTCTCTAGTTCTTTTAGTTGAGGTGTTAGGTTGTTAACCTGAGATCTTTCTAGCTTTTTGATGTGGACATTTAGTGCTATTCATTTCCCTCTTAACACTGCTTTAGCTGCATCCCAGGGATTCTGGTACATTGTTTCTTTGTTTTCACTAGTTTCAAAGATCTTCTTGATTTCTACCTTAATTTCATTGTTTACCCAAGAGTCATTCAGGAGCAGGTTGTTCAATTTTCATTTGATGGTATGACTTTGAGTGAATTTCTTAATCTTGAGTTCTAATTTGGTTGTGCTGCCATCTAAGAGACTGTTTGTTATGATTTTAGTTCTTTTGCATTTGCTGAGGAGTGTTTTACTTCTGATTACACGATCAATTTTAAAGTGCCACGTGGTGACAAAAAGAATGTATACTCTGTTGCTTTGGGGTGGAGAGCTCTGTAGGTAACTATCAGGTCTGCTTGATCTGGAGCTGAGTTCAAGTCCTGAATATCTTTGTTAGTGTTCTGTCTCAATGATCTGTCTAATATTGTCAGTGAGGTATTAAAGTCTTCCACTATTATAGTG
>NW_012110252.1:5483561-5495473 GCF_000951045.1 Mandrillus leucophaeus
AGCTTATTGGCCTGAAGTTTTCTTTTTTGGTTGTGTCTCTCTGCCAGGTTTTTGTATCAGGATGATGCTGACCTCATAGAATGAGTTAGGGAGAAGTCATTCAAGTTTTTGAGAATAATTTTCAATTTTTTGGAATAGTTTCCGCAGAAATGGTGGCAGCTCTTCTTTGTACCCTTGGTAGAATTCAGCTATGACTCTGTCTGGTCCTGGGATTTTTTTGGTTGATAGACTATTTATTACTGTCTCAATTTCGAACTCATTATTGATCTATTCAGGGATTCAGTTTCTCTGTGGTTCAGTTTTGGGAGGGTGTATGTGTCCAGGAATTTGTCTACCTATTCTAGATTTTCTGTTTTATGTGCATAGAGATGTTTACAGTATTCTCTGATGGTTGGTTGTATTTCTATGGGGTCAGTGGGATATCATTTCTTATCATTTCTGATTGTGTTTATTTGATTCTTCTCTCTTTTCTTCTTTATTTATCTAGCTAGTGGTCCATCCATTTTGTTAATTGTTTCCAAAAACCAGCTCCTAGATTCACTGATTTTTTGAAGGTTTTTTTGTGTGTCTCTATCTCCTTCAATTCTGCTTTGATCTTGGTTATTTCTTGTCTTTTCCAGCTTTGGGGTTTGTTTGCGCTTGTTTCTCTAGTTCTTTTAGTTGAGGTGTTAGGTTGTTAACCTGAGATCTTTCTAGCTTTTTGATGTGGACATTTAGTGCTATTCATTTCCCTCTTAACACTGCTTTAGCTGCATCCCAGGGATTCTGGTACATTGTTTCTTTGTTTTCACTAGTTTCAAAGATCTTCTTGATTTCTACCTTAATTTCATTGTTTACCCAAGAGTCATTCAGGAGCAGGTTGTTCAATTTTCATTTGATGGTATGACTTTGAGTGAATTTCTTAATCTTGAGTTCTAATTTGGTTGTGCTGCCATCTAAGAGACTGTTTGTTATGATTTTAGTTCTTTTGCATTTGCTGAGGAGTGTTTTACTTCTGATTACACGATCAATTTTAAAGTGCCACGTGGTGACAAAAAGAATGTATACTCTGTTGCTTTGGGGTGGAGAGCTCTGTAGGTAACTATCAGGTCTGCTTGATCTGGAGCTGAGTTCAAGTCCTGAATATCTTTGTTAGTGTTCTGTCTCAATGATCTGTCTAATATTGTCAGTGAGGTATTAAAGTCTTCCACTATTATAGTGTGGGGATCTAAGTCTCTTTGTCAGTCTCTAATCACTTGCTTTGTGAATCTGGGTGCTCCAGTATTGGGTGCATATATATTTTAGTATAGTTAGCTCTTCTTGCTTAATTGAACCCTTTACCATTATGTAATGTCCTTCTTTGTCTTTTTCGATCTTTTTGATTTAAAGTCTGTTTTGTCAGAAACTAGGGTTGCGACTCCTTCTTCTCCGATTTCTATTTGCTTGGTAAATTTTCTTCCATCCCTTTATTATGAGCCTATGTGTGTCTTTGAATGTGAGATGGTTCTTTTCAAGGCAGCATAGTGATGGGTCTTGGCCCTTTATCCAGCTTGCCTTTCTGTGTCTTTTAATTGGGGTGTTAAGCCCATTTACATTTAAGGTTGGTATTGCTATGTATGAATTTGATTCGGTCATCATGGTGCTAGCTGGTCATTTTGCAGAATTGTGTATGTGGTTGCTTCATAGTGTCACTGGTCTGTGTATTTCAGGGTGTTTTTGTAGTGGCTGGTAACAATTTTTTCTTTCAATTTTCAGTGATTCTTTCAGGGGCTCTTACAAGGTAGGCCTGAGGGTCACAAATTCCCTCAGGATTTGCTTGTCTGTAAAGGATCTTATTTCTCTTTTGCTTATGAAGCCTAGTTGACCAGATATGAAGTTCTAGGCTGGAAATTATTTTCTTCAAGAATGTTGAATATTGGCCCCCAATCTCTTCCAGCTTGTAGGGTTTCCACTGAGAGGTCCACTGTTAGTCCGATGGCTTTCCCTTTGTAGGTGACCTGGACTTTCTCTCTGGCTGCCCTTAACATTTTTTCTTACATTTCGATCTTGGAAAATCTGATGATTATGTGTCCTGGGATTGATCTTCTCATGGAGTATCCTACTGGAGTTCTCTGAATTTCCTGAATTTAAATATTGGCCTGCCTTGCTAGGTTGGGGAAGTTCTCCTGGATGATATCCTGAAGTATGTTTTCAAACTCGATTCCATTCTCCCCATCTCTTTGAGGTACCCCAGTCAGTCATAGGTTCTGTCTCTTTACATAATCCCATATTTCTTGGAGGTTTGTTTACTCTTTTTTTATTCTTTTATCTCTATTTTTTTCTGCCTGTCTTATTTCAGAAAGGTAGTCTTCAAGCTCTGAGATTCTCTCCCCCACTTGTCTCCATTTTTCTCAGGAGGTATTTTAACAAAATTTAAAGACAGGGATGTACCACACTGTTTACAATTACTGTGTATGTTTGTGTTTATGTGTGCATGTGTGTGTATGATGAAACCAAGGAAAGCATATTCTAAAATGAGGACCAATAATGTTATTTTCTATGGTTTCTTCTTAGTACTGAACTCAATAAAGGAATATCAAGAATCTTTCAGACAGTTGAGTAAGATAGAGATAAATCCTACAATTGCCACTTCAAATCTGGGTAACTTTGGGAAAATTACCTTTCTTTGAAATTATTTTGTTAATTTTTAGAATGAAAATAATAAAAATACCCTCCTCATAGGACAGTGGTGAAGATTAAGAGAATTAATTAATATAAAACACAGCATGGAGCCAAGCATACGGTAAGCCCTTAAGGAATTTTATTTCATTAATTATAAAACACACATTTCTCCCCTACATTTTAACATCTCTGTAGAGAAAACGTGTCTTACAATTTATGTTCTTATAGTTGATGAAGCAAGTATTCTTATTTAAAACATGATTTATAATTAAAACATAGTTTTTTGTTTAAAAATGTTATAAATCAACACTATGAACTCAGATGCCAGTTCTCTCAGTGGGGATAGTTTGCAGTGAAGGAAATAAAATGGAGAAATTTGCAAATTAGGACAAAATTAATATGTGTTCTCTTTATTGTGAGTTTATTCATATTTATTCCACAAACATTTGAATGGATAACCATGTGCCAAATTCTGTGTAGGACAAATTTCACAAGATGATAAAACATAATATTAGTCTTCAATGATCTAACACGTTTATGGAAGACAACAGAACCGTATAAGTACAGCATTAGTTATAAATACCTAAGCTAATTGTTTACATAGAAGAAAGACCTAACTCATAGGAGAGGAGAGGTTGGGGAAAGGCAAAATGAAAGGTGTGATTTCTGAACCAAGTCTCAGCAGACTGTAAAGTGAGCCAGGTGAAAGGTGAGGAGAAGTACAGTCTAGAAGAAGGAAATAGAAAAGGGCTTGGGAGAAGAAGAGAAGAATCTTTCTTGCCAAGAAACTACATGATATTTAATTTAGATGAAATATTTGCAGAAGGAGTAAACAAATCTAAGCTAGAAGTTAAGAAGGGTCAGCTTACGGAGGACCTTGCCTAGTTATGCTGATGGGCTTGAACTTTAGCAGGAGTTAAATGAAGACACTCTGAAACAGTTTAAAATGGAAGGGTGATATACTCACAATTTTATTTCCAAACTGTTGTTCATTCTGAATTAAAGTAGATAGGATTAAAGACAAATAGGGCAGTTAGGAACTTATTGTGATTATTATTAATAGTGGTTTTGGAGATGTAGTAAAATGGGCAGATTTGAAAGATTATGAAGGTGATAGAATCTATAGGACTTGATGATTAATGGAATATGAAATAGAGATAGAAGTTAAGTGGTAATAACCACATCTCAGTTCAAATGATAAACAAATGCCATGCAGATCTAGAGCAGGGGACATGTTCCCAAACCATTTGCTTGAGCCTAACACAGTGCTGAGTCCACAATAAACCAATGCCAAATAGTTGTGCATTGACATATCATCCATTCCTCTGGAAATTCTTTGAGGATTTCACACACAGATGTCCATATTGAATTAATACATAATTACCAAGAGAAAAAATATCCCTGAGTCAACATTCTAGAAATGTTCAGTTGTCTAGAGTGGGTTTTCTCCTTGTCCTTTTCCGTAACAACATAGTGACTTGGAATATAACATGACACTAAGAAATAGAAGAATAAAAAGGGTCTTTGAAGCAATTCCTTTTTATCTTGCTTTATTCTTAACAGTATTTCTCTGGTCTTAATTCTTTTATAGTTCCAGGGAGAATTATATTTCAAATTCCATAATTGCACAGGAGAATTGGAGTCTTGTAAAAATTTAGAGTACTTCGTTCAAAGGCAATTTTTATTATCAACTGAACCTATGCTGTGATGCAGCCAAAGAAATTGTTTAGAGCATCATTAAAATAACCTTTTTAATATGACTGCTTTCTCTTGAAAAAATGTAGCACCCTCTTATTTAATATTACCGTATTACAATTGACTATATATTTGTTGAAAGTCTTATAGTATGGTATTTAGTGTATTGAACCAGCACAAAATATACATGAACTTTATCAGTTTTCATTTTCCCTTTACAAACCAAGAACAATATTAAATGACATTTTATGACATTTGATAGGTATTTAAAATTTGTTATTGCGGCTCTTCAGTGAACCATAAAATACAAGTGTCACAGTGTGGCTGTGCTTTCATTATGAGAAATGTAAGCAGGAAGCATTTAAATCAGCATCATTTTCCATCAATGTCTTGCTCCTGGTTCTCTGCCAAGTTCATTATCTCCTCTGTGCCTAAATTTGGCCATATGAAAAATTAGGAGAAAAAAGAACAAATTAATACTTGCCTCTAAAATGATCTGTAATCCAGGTATGGAAAATCTTACACAGGTTTAAAAGGCTGGTTTATTCACTACCGTCCTCATTTGTTTGAATCCTCTACAATGTTCCGTGGGAGCGTAGATGAGAGACTGATTTGCAATAGTCCTTTTCACACCTTCCATCCATAAAGACAATTCTTTTATTTGCAGCTGAAGCTATTATATCCAGAGCCTATGGCTGCTTGGCTCTTTTAACGATGGAAATTTTAGAAGAGAAATAGCAAGTTAAATGTGAAAATGTCCTCTGGGATATTATTTTATTACTACATGTCCCTTATTTAGCAAACTAGATGCAATATAAAAAATTAAGTCAGTTTGTTTGGTGCCAGGTTGGCAAAAAATCAAATAACAGGTACTAAAGAAATAATGGTGAGCTAACCTAAGTGCTGTGTGTGTGTGTGTGTGTGTGTGTGTGTGCACGTGCGCACCATAAAGCCAAGGTAGAGAGGTGAATGAAAAAGTCATTAGAGGAGAAGTAAAAGCCATATCGCTCAAAGAAAGCACCATGGTATCATGGTTGAAGAATGGGTTTTAGAGGCCGGCAAGCTTGGGTTTCAATTATGGTATTTTGTAGTGTGCTATTTATTTCTAAGCATTAATTTCTACAATGAAAAAATACATAACTAATATCTCATAGGGTCTGAAGGATCAAGTGAGATGATTGAAATAAAGTATGAATCTAGATGTCTGTCATATTAATTCTCCTTTTAATCATGGGAACCGCTGACAATACAAAAGGCACCCAGTATAGCACTAGAATGATAGTGTATCTCCTGAGATAATGTGTCACCTCCTTCGCTAATACCTTTTTCATAGAAATACTGTTCACCTGCCTTCACATAGATAGAACATCTGGGTTACAACCACTTTGCAGAAAAGCTACCAGATATAGGTTTTTGAAATTGCCTGCCTGAGTTTAAATTACAGTCGTGTAGTAACTCTTTGGTGCATATTAGTAACTGCTGAACTGTGTGGTGTTGAGTCAATCACATTGATCGGAAAGGAAATTTAATGCATCAGACAAGGGAAAGTTACCAAGGTTAGTTAGTAGACATAGAATGCTCTAAGTTAGGAAGTTCATGCTAAGTTTTGCAAGTAGAAGAGATCATAGATAACTAAATAGCAGGGAAACTGCAGAAAGACTAGCAGAAGTTGGCTGGGTGTGGTGGCTCACTCCTGTAATCCCAGCACTTTGGGAGGCTGAGGCAGGTGGATTACGAGGTCAGGAGTTCAAGATCAGCCTGTCCAACATGATGAAACCCCGTCTCTACCAAAAATATAATAAATTAGCCCGGCATGGTGGCAGGCACCTGTAATCCCAGCTACTCGAGAGGCTGAGGCAGGAGAATTGCTTGAACCCAGGAGGCGGAGGTTGCAGTGAGCCGAGATCATGCCACTGTACTCCAGCCTAGGCAACGGAGTGAGACTCTGTCTCCAAAAAAAAAAAAAAAAAAAAAAAAAAAAAAAAAAAAAAAAAAAAAAAAAAAAAAAAAAAAAAAAAGAAAAAGAAAAAAAGAAAAAGAAAAAGAAAAAAAAAAGACTAGCAGAAGCACATCAGTTATTATTTTGCTCTCTGTTATCTATAAGTCACATTCTAGATCTTACAGCAGGAGCAGAAGTACACCTCTCTGAAATATCCTCCTTATAGTTGTAACTTATAGATTTGGTTTGGTGTCTACATTGCCAACATTATTTAAATGTTTACGATTCCCGTGTGACCTGTTGTCACTATTCATGTAGTTGATTTCATGTACTGTATATTTTACGTTCTATTACATTTCAGAGATGTGTAAAAGAAATGTCCTCTCTTCTATGCAGGAATATTTGCATTTCATGTTGGAATTAAAACACAGACATGTTTTAGTGTAAAAATAGGTATCCTTCTAAAATATTAAATCATTACCCCATAGCATGAATTAACCTTTGTGCCTCTCCTCTTATAACATCATTAACGTAATCATGCTAGGATATAAAACACTCGTAGTTACCCTCACCCCTGCTCTTGGCTCTCTCTGAGGGAAGTCAGCGTCCATATCATAAAAAGAGACCCATAAGGAAAAAAACGGAGGCCCCTTGCCTGGAGCTAGGAGAATTAGCTTTCTTGGAAGTGGATGCTTCAGTGTCAGTGAAGCCTTCAGCTGACTGCCGCCCCATCTGCCATCTTGACTACAACCTCATGAAAGACCACGAGCCAGAACAATCCCAGCCAAGACTCCCCAGGATGCCTGACCTCAGAAATTGTGTGAGATAAATTTGTCATTTTTAGCTATTAACTTTTGACAGTATCTGTTATGCAGCAATAAATAATCAATACAGGAGGGTCAAGGGGTCAGGTGTTTCTTGTCGATACTCAGAACACGTGAGATCAAGGAGTAAGTAACAGACCTTCTAGAACAAGGGTTGATTAAATCTAAGCCAGGAGAACAAGGCTCAGTCAAGGGACCTTGGAAAGGCAAGTGAAAGTCTGAAGAGTTGAGAACAAGGTCCTTTGAAGTGACTCATGGTATGAATAAATTCCAGAGAGTAAAGAGCAACTGCCTGCCTGTTTTCTTGCATTTTCACAGCTTGCATTTGGAAAGGGGAGCTTGGTGCAGTCAAATGAATAAAAACAAGATGGTCATAACATATTATGAATACTGTCTGTATAGTCAGGCACCTTTCCCAAAGTCATAATTTGAAACAGAGGTTCCATCGGTCAGTAACAGGCAATTCCCATTTTTGAGTGCTTTCACGATGTGTTCAGTATTCCCAGTTATTACTTCCCAGGCATTATGCTTTATAGACAGGTACCTATTTCTTAATGGCTGGAAAAGCTGGGCCTTACAAACCGCTTCAAACCTGTTTTTCTATTTGTCCATGAGTATACAGGCTGCTCTAGGCAGGAGGACACAAAACTACCAACCATTAAATGGTGATAATCTAGAAAAGCTTATGTAATTGTCTGACAGACATAAACTCAGAATAACATGCTATATACATATTGGAGGTACTATGAAGCCATGGCTAAGCTGTATATATGTATGTGTTTGTGTAAATATACATATGCATGCAATCATATATGCATATGCATGTATGTATGTGTATTGAGAGAAACAGAAAGGAGAGATACCTAGCACAAGAACATATTTTGATAATTTAATTCCCAGGCACAAAAAGGAAATGTGGACACTTAAGAGACTTTCACTTGAATGGTACTGCTCCACAGTGAGATCTTTAGGGAAATCTCTGCACACACTGCAAACACTGTTATGGTAGAAGGAAGCTTTCTTCTCCCTATTACCATTAGAGAGTTTGTCACCTATCTTTGGGGCTCTTGGCTCATATCTAAGTATGAGGAAAGAAAACTTAGCAGTCTTTAATAGGCAGAGGATAACATTGTAAACCCTAGAGCTGTGTTTAAAGAGGAAGTTAGTACCAGCAACAGGAAGGTTTATTTGTTAACACAAGCAGATGAACCAGCTGAGTAAATGTGGGACTTGAAGGTTTCCCAATACTCTCCAGCTCCAAGAAGAATGGAATTAATTAATTGAGAGCTGAGACCACACAATGTGGGAAGAGTAGAGGAACCAGAAGGGTCAAGGTCAAGGAGTGAATGGAAAGGAGAAATGCTATGGGACTCTGTTGAACAAATAGGAAAGTATGTGTCTATTTTTTGTAATCTATTAGTTACAATACTGTTAGATACAACAAGGAAAGTCAAATTCAGGTTTGTTGAAACCCATAGGAACTTTAATGGCTACCATGAAAGGAGAGCCCCATGGTAGATAGACATTAAGGCTGTACTGATTCTGTGGCTCAAAATTATCAGTAAGGGCCACATTCATTTTCATGTCTTTGTCCTGCTCCTGCCTGCTATGGAACCAGCTTAATCCTAAAGCCTGGATCCCCATCAGAGTCACAATACAAAGCATTTGTATGTTATATGGAAGAGGAGTAACTGTTCAAATAAAAACTGAGCAAATCTCCAGGTGGGGAGGAAAGCAACTGTTTTTGTTGGAGAATCAATCACCTCCCCACACCACCCTCCACCTTCTCCTGCCACTGCTCCAATTGCTGTATCATCCTATGGAGATGCCATATGCATATCCAATAGACAGAGTAAAACAAACAAATGAACTCCTAGGTGTGGATTACTTCCCACCTTTCCCAGTATTAAGGGTATTTTATAGAAATATGTGTGTATGTATCTTTTCCTGAAAGGGAGTAAAACATATTTGCCAGGAATTGAAAGAAATTGGTGATCCTAAAATGTCAAAAATCACAAAAATTTAGGTAAAGTTTCAAGATAAATTGGTTCTTACTTCTGCTGTATAGTTTCCCGAATTTACGTCCACATCACAAACACAAAAACAACTCGAAACTTTTCCTTTTGTCATCCTACTACATGTCATGCCTCTGGTTATTTGGCCAAGTCACTTCTTCTGCCTCTTCTACCTGGTAAGCCTTAACTCAGCCTTTATGACTGAAGTCATGTACAGCCTCTTCACTGGAGCTTTTCTTTATTGCTTTCTCTTTGTGAACAGCATATCCAGCTCTTTTGTACCATAAACGTCCCCTAACAATAAGTACATACTCTGCAATATTAGTACTCTTTGTTTGCCTGTCCTATTCCCTAATGAGACTGTGAGCAATTTACACACAGGATTTGTGCCTTTCCTGTTCATCTTTTGGTGAGCTGTGCTGGCTTATGAAACTGTTGTTCAGTGAACACATAACCATTGATAGGTTTGATTTTCAGCAAAGTGGCAGTAGAGAACGTGCAGGAGCTTTGTGATGGTGTACTAGTATTATTGTTGTTGTTATTATTATTCAATTTAAGAGAGGTTTTTCTCCTTGGTTAGGACCTGGAAACCTACAGGGCAATAGGATAAAAATAAATCTCTAGGTAAATGATGTGGTCTTCTTTAATCTAATCTTGGGGATTCATACATCATGGCCCCGAAGCAAGCTAATGAATGTAATTCTTAAGTGCTAACATTTGTGGAGTGCTTTTTCTATATGCCAGGTATCATATCTAATGCTCCACACTCATCATTCCATTTGATTTTTACAAAAATCTCAGGAGATAGGTTCCATTATTATTGGTCCCATTTTATAGATGAGAATACTAGGATTTGCAGAGAGTTTATACATCATCCAAGTTACACTATCTGTTCATTAGAGGAGGCAGGATTTGAATTCAGGGCCCTCTAGCTATAATTAAGCCCTTCAGATCAGTTAAAGATTATGCTTTAAGGTGCTCTGTGTGCAAGGCAAAGTGCTACATAATTTATTATTAAATATTCTTTAACTCTTAACCATAATCTTGCAAGGTAGAAATTATTGTTCTCGTTTTAAAGGCGGAGAAATTGAATTTAAAGAAGATAACGAAATTTGCCTAAAAAGTATAAACAGTAATGTTAGTGTCACCCTTTGACAGTGGTTTATTTAATTCCTGAATTCATGTACTTTTCAATCAAAACCTAGGAAAACCGAGTGCCAACTACATCCAAGGAATTGTTGGTGGGAATGGGGGTGGGCAGTCCGGAAAAGCTGAGGCTGTTATGAGAAAATGTCTCTGCCTTGGGGGGACTTATAACACTGTCAAGATGGTAAAATCTAGTATTATAAAATAGGACTAGCATTTGAGGTCATCTGTGAAAATAATGTGAAAAGTTAACTAACAAGGAAAAATTTAAATAGCATTTCAGCACAAGCTTAGAGAGATATCTCTGGATAGAAGGTGATTCTCTAGTAAATTAGGTGAATAATTATTGTTACAGCCACAAATTTTGAGATTTGGGCTCAAAATTTACTCACTGTCTTTGAAGAAGATACTACTATGAGCATCTGTAAGTTACCTCACTGCAATGTAATGTGATTGTCAATGTATTTGTAGATCAACCCCACTAGACTGTAAGTTACATGAGGGCAGGTGGGGTCATGTATTGTATTTGTGCTCTCAGAATTTGATCTATTTTGTTGTATTTATTAGGTATTCAGTACAAATTTATTGCATGAGTCTGCCATCACTTTAACCAGGAGGGCATGGTCAGAAGAACCATCATATGGGAAGCAAGTTTTGAAGCGAGGAAATGGTGGCTTTTTTTTTTTTTTTTGACAGTTTAAGATGATATGGGAAGTCCCTTTAGGTGGATGAAATGGTGTGAGCCACTTGATGTTGTTGGGAGAGCATCAGAGTGGGCGATCTCTATTCCTACTATCTGCCTGGTCCACTGGTAGTGGGTGACCATTGCTATCTGAAAATGGACCTACAGAGAGGGCACAGGCACCAGTAGATGTCAGAGTGGCATTATATAATTTAAGATATTTAGTCTTGATCTTGAAAGATCACATGCTGCCCTGTTACCTCATCTACTTGGCTCCTTCTCCCTGGTCCATGAGACTATCTGAAGACACTTAAAATTCCTATTTCATTCCTCACTGCATCTATGGCTTTATACTGCCTTGTCATACTCAGCCATGATGCTGTGACCTGCACACATATAAGTCACAAGGATGCCTTCTGGCATTTATCAGGAGCAGGTTTCTTGGATCCATCCTGAATTCTGCCTCTTTCCTAAGAGCAGAGTATGACTCTGAAATGGATGCTAACCTCACACCAACCAGTCAAGTGGTTGGAAAGGAACCAAAGGAAAACCCCAGAACATAGTCCAGAAAGAAGATAGAGTCTCTTATATCTGTGTTGTTCACATAAAAATCTTCACTTGTTTTGTACCTTGAACAATTTGGAGTCCATTTTATCTTGAACATACATCCAAATACCTCTGTATTAGGGTGAGCAGGGTGGGAAAAGGGGAGGGAATATGCATTGGCAGAGAGATGATCTTCTCCTGGAGGTTGAAGTGTGTCACCAAGAAAGTCATTGCATTACCAGTGAGATTCAAATAAGTAAAATATATATGAAATCAGCCGGGCGCGGTGGCTCACGCCTGTAATCCCAGCACTTTGGGAGGCCGAGGCGGATGGATCACGAGGTCAGGAGATCGAGACCATCCTGGCTAACACAGTGAAACCCCGTCTCTACTAAAAATACAAAAAAATTAGCCGGGCGTAGTGG
>NW_012110252.1:5495667-5524585 GCF_000951045.1 Mandrillus leucophaeus
ATTAAATGGTTTTATTGACATAGAGTTTTACATTAAAGAAACTTTCTTTTTCAAAAAAATAATGTATCTAAATCTTTTTCTCATTTGAGAACTATGCTTCTTGTTCTAGGGAAAACAAACCACTTTTATTTACAGATGAAAGAAACATACTTTTTAAAAGTCCAGGAAATTGTAAATAGGCTTACAGAGCTGCTAAACACGCATAAGATCACAATTGTGATTTTACAATACATCTTAATAAAAGGAGTAAATTACTTTTCATTTTCACAGACGTAAGTTTGTTTTTAGGCTTTCCCAGGTGGATTGATACACTTGTTTGAATGTGATTTCCATTTACCTTTATATTAAAATAAAAGGAAGTGAAAACCTCAAGTTTATTCAGAAAATTGTTAGCTATCCTTGGGAAAAAAATAATTCAGCATGTGTGATTTTAATCAATTTTCATTCATTGTTAAAGTTCACACAAAGTTTAGCTTGATGTCCATGGGAAATGGAAGTGGTGACTGGTATTACAGGCACGATAAGTATACCAAATCTGAAGTCCTCTAGATAGTATGGTTAATAAAGCATATTTGTCTGGTGCCATAAAATAGAAATGTTGAAACTAGAAGAGCTGCTGGGTTAATAGGAGCATTTGCAATTCTGAATCTTCATTATTCTCAATGCCAACAGGGAAAATTTGACTCAAACACACTGTTTGGGCTGTAAATCAGAGTAGTTACAGAGTGACTTGGGACCAGCTATGAAAGAAAGAACCCAGAAGTGGGTGATATGGGGCAATATATGCCCCAAAGAAGGGATTTGGGCATTTTTCCTACTGCCTCCCAGAGAGACGGGCTGTACCACATGCTTTTCCAAATTTTCAGTTAGCTCCCTATATGTGCTAGGGACCATCAGTGCAACAGGGCAAAGCTGGATGATGTTATGGTGTTATAAAGATTAGGAATAAGGCAATGCGCAGAGTGATGTATTTGAGAAAGGAATACATAAATGCATTCCAGGTAAAGATGGGATTAGGCACTGAAGCTATAATTGTGCTGGTGACAGACATGCTGGCAATAGCAATGGTGTTGGTGATAGACAATCAAAGATGGAAAGGATCCATGTAGCATGAAATAAGATGGATTAGGGGAGAAGGAAGGTCTTAGTCTGATAGTGAAGTAGGGAGAGGGATTGAACAGGCTGATTGAATGATCATTCCAGGCCTCAGTAGGGATGCAGATATAGGGATGCTGTGTGATAGATGTGTGTAGATACTAGCCTATTCTACTACAGCCAGTAGGAATGTATGTGCTGACATATTTGATTGACAAATGCAAGTTGTATCAGACTACACAAACCAAATAGTTAATAGTTATCTCAAAAGAAGATGCTGACAGATTTCAACTATTTGCAGAGTCACCATGGCCAAACCTTTGGAAAATTACCATTGGTATCCCTCAATAATATTCTTTTGCAAATTGGTTTTTAAACGCTCTCTCTCCCTTTTAGGTAAGGGTGTATGGGTGCATATGCTAGGTTTCAAATGTAGAGTATACCTACAGGATGAGAAATATAATGGACAAAATGGGGGGTTGTGGACTGAATTGTATTCCCTGAATAATTTATATGTTGAAGCTCTAACCTCTGATGTGATTGTATTTGGAGATAGGGTTTTTAAGGAGGTAATTAAGGTTAAATGAGGCTATAGTGGTGGAATCCTAATTCTATAGGACTGGTGTCCTTATAAGAAAAGGATGAGAGAGTGCACATCCATAGGAAAGACTATGTGAGGACACAGTTAGAAGGTAGCCATCTACAAGCCAGTGAGGGAGCCCCTCCACGAAACCAACCCTGCCAATGCGTTGCTCTTGGACTTCCAGCCTCCAGAATCTTGAAAAATGTAATTTATGTTGTTTAAGTCGCCCAGTATGTGGTATTATGTTATGGAAGCCTGAGCAGACCAGGACAAGGGGCTATGGTCAAATACTAATTCTACAATGGCAAAAAATCAAAAGGCAAATTGAGCTGGACCTCTTCATAGACCCAACTGGAGAGCCATGACTTTGTCAAGAGAATGGAGAAAAGTCTTATCTTAATATGACATAATCTTTTCTCCCAGTACATTTAAATAGCCTTGTTACACTGTATGCGCTATAAATTTATCTTAAATTTATCACTTTTGGGGGAGGATGTTCTAAAGTACATTTTTCAAAAGTTTATGAGAACAAAAGCAGTAGAATATATAGATAAGAATATATTGATAAGATGTATATTATATATATATACACATAAGAATATGTATGTGTATATATTTGTTCCATCTGAACTTTTCCATAAAGAATTTATAACTCAGATGTGTCTTAATTTACTCTCTTTGATCACCATGTCTATTAGTTGCCAAAAGGAAATGGAAAACACCAACATATCTTGTTATGTTTATACTGAGAATATTCTGTCAAACTTGTTGGAAATAATATAAGAAGAAAACTAGAAAATACAAAGTCCTACAATATCAAGGATTTAATAACTATTGAATGTATAAATGATAAAAAAAAAGAGAGACCACGAGGACAAAAAAGGGAGAGGAGAGTATACCATCTAGGATGCAACCAGTGGCAAGTGATAAAATATTCAATATAAGCAGTCTTAAATAATATAAGGCTATATTGCCCTAATTACCAAGAAGATTGAAATTATGCTTCAAGTGTGGGTTGATCATGGTGGCAATTCCTTATCTATATTATTTGCACAGGTCCATGTATCAGCTTCATCGTAAGGCTGGCTTCTCTCATGGTAGCAAAATGGCTCTATTGGTTCCAAGGGTTCACATGAATATTCCACACTGACGAGGAAAGAGCGTCATTGTTTAGTAGGTTTATGGAGTTATCTATGCTGCCCCCAGGGGCCATTTTTCAACTTTGTGCAGACTAGCCTTCTAAAGAACCTAGCATATTTGAGGAGTATCTTAAATTACAGCGCAAGTTCTAAGTCAGTGAAAGAGCTGCGTGGCCATATCTTTTGATTCTAAAGTTGTGTAGGACAGAATTAGCACATTTTACAATTTGGTTTAGCATTATAAAAGCCTCTCTGGTGTATTGTGGGGCGAGGTGTCCTTAACGGGGCCTAACATGGAAAGAAAGACAAGATCTTGTATTGGAACCCAAGTTGCTGAAATAAATGACCCAAACCTTGACTGCTTAAAATAACAGTAATTTATGCTGTCACAGTTCTCGAAGTCAGAATTCAAAAATAAAGGTGTGAACAGGGTTGGTTTCTTCTGAAGACTCTAAAGGAGAATACATTCCATGCCTCTATCTTAGCTTATGGGGGATTTTGGTAACACTTGGCATTTTTTGACTTGCAGACGCATCCCTGCAATTTCTGCCTTCATCTTCACATGGCTTTCCCTTCTAGGTCTCTGTGTCTTCTTTTCTATCTCTTATAGGAACATTTCATTGGATTTAAAGTCCACTCTAAATCTAGAAGCACATCATCTTCTGATCATTAACCTAATTATATCTGCAAAGACCCTATTGCAAAGTAATCTCACATTCACAGGTATTGAGGGGTTAGGAATTGGATCTATCTTGTAGGATCCACTGTTCAACCCACTACAGATCTCTTGGAGAAAATTAGCATGAGTGAAGGTCCAGGCAGTGGACGAGCAGAGTTTCTAGGCACATCTTAATTTTGGCAAAAAGAAGAATATCATTTAAAGCAGCATTCTCCCAAGGAGGGGGATGTGAAAATATGTTGGAACTTCTCTTTATAATTTTCTTCATCTAAGAAAATAAGAAAGAAAGACTTTTTCTAATGGGCACATAGGTGGATACCGTGACCCTCCCTGGGTCTGTGGGTCACACAGGTACATGTCAGATACAAGAGGCATCCTGACTTTGGGAGGGGGACGCCACACAGATGTGGGGCTGACTGTCACACACTTTTTCATCTTTTTGTTTTCTGTGTTTCAGGATCCATTGCTGTTTACATGGGCCCATTAAATGGAGTTATGACTATTTTCTAGTTTATCTAAGTTGACCCTCACAAGATGAACAAGTACCTTTACATATTGTTTCTGATTAAAGGCAATACTAAGAATGCATGAGTAATAGAGAATAAATAGGAAGAGCTGACACTTCTACACTTAAGCATGAACTCTTATCAGCCCAAGCAGAAGGTAAAATTATGGTAATCTAATCAGATATAAGAAGCAATTAGATAATGAAATTTGAAATGATTAGACAGCAAATATTTGTATTATAAATTTATATCCACTGTTGTTAGTTGTTAACCATCACTTAAGTCCATGATATATATTGAGACAGCAGTTATTAAATGTACGTATTTGGGGAATTTGAACTTAAACGTATTTTATTAATGGAGTAAAATGTATAAACTCTGGAGGCCATTGGTTTCACGGAAATAATTGTACCACTTGGGGTTCAATAGCTCTGCTTGAAAATCCCACTAAAAAGTGAGTCATGAGAGTATTGCTAGCCCTTTGGGTGACAAGAGAACAGAACCATAGGTTAGCAATGCAAGGTTGGTCAGAAATTAGGTGCCCAGCTCAATTTCTGTTCTGCTTAGCTGCTGTCTCTTCTGCTATCCAATGCCAATCAAGTAGAGCAATGGCCAGAGTAGTGGACCAACAGATTCTACTCATATGTGACAATTCACCATCTTCATACTGGTAAGCATAATTCCATGCACCAGTGTCAGTTATGGAAAGGGGAACACTGTATACCAATTTCCAATGCTGGGGAGCGGGGTGGACTCTAAAACCTCGCCAATTTCTACAAAGGTTTCTAAGTCTGGAAGGAGGTTTTTCACAAACCCAGCTGCCAGAATTCTACAAGAGTTCTTGACTCTGGCAGGCACTCAAAGGGGACACAGCTGCTTCAGTAGTCATACCTCTACTACTTGCATTCTGAGCTCTAGTTTGGTAAGAAAGAACAATCATACGAGTCAGGCAAAGCAACTTTATTACTCAAGGATAGGCAGCTAAAACAAACAGAAGCCTAGAATCCATGCTGAGTCAGTTCCCCGAGTCTCAGGAAAGTTGCCCAGGGCAGGTGGAGCCTCATCTGTTCATGCCCACTTCATACTGCAGCTGAGGGACACCAAAAGCAATCCACTGTGGGTTTTATACTCTGGTTGCCCCTGGGTTGCTGAGCACAAGCATTGCAGGACATCCTGTTCCAGTAGGGATGACAAAGCCTGGGCTATTTCCTTATGTCAGGACACTGTATCCTCAGCACATTCTACAGTTTTCCCAAAAACTACAGCAGAAGGGGGAAGAACTGGGTCAGCCAAGGCTATCTGGGGTCCTGTCTTCCCACACACATTCTTCCCCTGTTCCCACCACCAGCACTTATTAATGGACACTATAGACAGAAAACTGAGCACTCTGGTCTGGAAGGAGACAGTGCTTCAGAGGAACATTTTGTAATTTGGTTGCAACTGTGGCTCAGGTGTACATCATTGTGGTAAAAGAAGGAAGGAAAGAAAAGCAAGAAAATAGGAAAGGGAGAACGTGAAGCTAATGATGGATATTGAGAAAAGTCCTAACAGCCTTCCTTTAACCTGTTCACTCTTTGTTTTATTTTTTATTTTTTGAGATGGAGTCTCACTCTGTTGCCCAGGCAAGAGTGCAGTGGCACAATCTTGGCTCATTGCAACCTCTGCCTCCTGGGTTCAAGCGATTCTCCTGCCTCAGGCATCTGAATGGCTGGGACTACAGGTGCACTCCACCTTACCCAGCTAATTTTGTATTTTTCAGTAGAGACAGGGTTTCACTATGTTAACCAAGCTCATCTCAAACTTCTGGCCTCAAGGGACCCACCTGCCTCTGCCTTCCAAAGTGCTGAGATTACAGGCTTGAGCCACAGCGCCCAGCCTCATTGTTTACTCTTTCACTGCTGTACCTCTTATCCCAAGAAGCTGGCCCTTCAAGCCAGTTCCCAGGCTCCTTTGTCAGCTGCTTGCATTCGACCAAAGGGAGGAATTGGCAGGAGATTGGAGGGAAGAAAGACAGGAAGAGTCCGGGTACTTTCTTCCCCTCTCTGAGTCTTAGGTGGCAGATCAGCAGTGCTGCATCTCCTCCGTGATCTACCTCTTGACATCCAGGTTCATTTTGATTCCACTGGCCTCTTTCCTTTCTCTCTCCAGCCTAGGTGTGGAAGCAGCCTTCTGCTAGTGCTAATCTCTAAGTGACTTCTCTGACTCATTTTTGACTTGTCAACTTCTTAATTCCCTGTGTAAAAAATGCCCTTAAATTTCCTCTATTTAAATACAATAACTACTTTCTATTTTCCTGGTTGGACACTAATATGTCCTTTAAGGTAGATGTGGATAGGTGATCATCATTCAAATTTTATATTTTATTACTTAATTGCATGGTGTTATCCATTTGCCTATGATTTTAGTTTTTAGCTAAGACATGTTCTATACCTTTTTCCCCTTTGCCTTACAAAATTGCCAAGAACTAATTTCATTTTTGACCTCCTGAAGGGATATTATTAGAAAAGGGATGGAGCTGATTGATAAAGCAAAAATACTAATTTATAATTGGCGATTTGCAGATCGATCTATATGGTGGGAATACATTCTAATAAGATTTTTTTTCTCTCATTTCCTTCTTGCAGATGGATCCCTGAAAGCCTATTATCTTTAATAGAAAATTCTTATTTATTATCTTTTAAAGGTTTGGAAGGATGAGAGCTTTAAGGGGAAATTGAGTAGAGAATGAGATTAGGAAAGGATTTCATGGAGAGCAAGAAAGATATATAACGCAAACCATACTGTGGCCTTTGCATATGCAAACAAAGCATCTGACCTACTTTCAGGAGGCCACACTCTTTTGAGCTTTTCCAGTAATTCATTCTCTCTTCCCATCAACTCTACCCTGTTAGAATGCAAATAGTTAGGACTGTAATGTGGGGCATGGTATAGAATAGATGTTAGCAAACTACTAAGGCCTGTGGGCCAAATCTAGCTCATGGTCTGTTTTTTGTAAATAAAGTTTCATGAGCACATACCTATGCTTATTCATGTGCTTATTGTCTACAGCTGCTTACATGCCACAAAAGCAGATTTGAGTAGTTGCAATAGACAGTGAACCTGCAATGCTGAAGATATTTACTATGTAGTTCTTTATGAAAAAATTTGCTAATCCCAAGTTGCTTGCTTTTAAGAGGATTACCTTGATCTTTTTGCTTTTCAGGTGAAACATTTCTGGAGCACCTACTGTGTGCCAAGTACTGTGCTAGATGTTTTGTAGAATAAAAGCACAGTTCGAGCACAGTGGTTTATGCCTGTAATCCCAGCAATTTGGGAGGCCAAGGTGGGGTGGATCACTTGAGGTCAGGAGTTTGAGACCAGCCTGGCCAACATGGCAAAACCCCATCTCTACTAAAAATACAAAAATTAGCTGGGCCTGGTGGCATATGCCTATAGTCCCAGCTACTTGGGAGACTGAGACAGGAGAATCGCATGAACCTGGGAGACAGAGGTTGCAGACAGTTAAGATCATGATACTGCACTCCAGCCTGGGCAACAGAGCAAGACTCTGTCTAAACAAAAAAATTAAAAGCACAGATATGAAATGCAATTAAATTTTTCACGTAGCAGGATACGAATGACACCTGCACATTTAGGTAAGACAAAGGAATAACATGGATGCTTAGAAAATACAGGCAAGATCCAGACGACAAAGCAACTGCTTTCAACTAAGATAGAGAACACAACAGCAGGGGTTAGGACATTGCTTTCTTTTCAAACCGGGAAAGACAAAAGATTGCCATCCTCCTGTGTGTATGGAGAAAATAAAAACTGAACACAGTTATTTGTGCTTTAAGTTTAGCCTGTTGGACTTCGTATACTTTCAAGGAAAGCAGGGCAAATAAAAAAGATGAAGGTCAGGAAAAAAGCAGTTTTGGGATGATCATCAATTCATTTATCCATTTACCCATCAATATTTGAGTCCCCTCTCTTGCAGGCATGGTGTGACATGCTGGGCATAGACAATAATTGTGGCACAGGAGGTTCCTGCCCCCAGAAAACTTTTATTCTGGTGGGTGCACAGGGTGAATTGATATAATACATACTTCTAGCTCAGCAGACTAACAAGGATTTTCATATGAATTCTGAAGAAGATTTAGGAGGATCTTTAAATAAAAGTGCAAGGAGAATGTGTTGAAGATTCAGGAGAGTGGAGAGTTTGAGAATATGCATTCAGGATCCAGCTGTCTGAGTTATATTGGGTGGCCCTTTAGGGGTTACAACTCCCCTTTTTGGGAAGTTACTGAGTACCTCTGTGTTTCAGGTTCCTCATATTTAAACCGGGATGATAATAGAATGTACTCATAAGACTGGTGTAAGCATTAAATGAGGCCATGTCTGCAAAATGCGTAAAGTAGTCAGTGCTGGGCACACAGTAGGTGCTATATTGTTTACTAATAGGAGAACCAACTTGACCCTTTGTTTTTACTCTGAGACTGTCCACATTTTAATTATTTTTTATCTTTTGTGATAGTTCCAATAGGACAAGTGAACAAGTCTAAGAACAGAGAAATGTTTTGCTCTTTATTTATATTTTAAATGAAAGTACTTGAGGGTCATAAAATCAAGCTAGCAAGGAGTTATAATTTAATTAGCATGCCATTGTTTCTCTACTTCGTCTGGAATAATTAACTTCATGTATACAAGACTGCTGCTTCCAAAGATCTCAAAATATTTTCTTTGAAAAATGCAATTTTCCACTGAAATATGAAGAATAGAAAGCCAAATTATAATAATCATCATGAAATATTTATCAAACAGTTATGATATACCAGTCACAGAAAGTGGTTTTACACATTCTGGCTGGGCACAGTGGCTCACAACTGTAATCCCAGCACTATGGGAGGCTAAGGTGGCAGGATCACCTGAGGTCAGGAGTTTGAGAACAGCCTAGCCAACAAGGTGAAACACCGTCTCTATTAAAAATACAAAAATTAACTGGGCGTGGTGGTGCACGCCTGTAATCCCAGCTACTCGGGAGGCCAAGGCATGAGAATTGCTTGAACTCAAGAGGTGGAGGTTGCAGTGAGCCAAGATCACGCCAGTGCACTCCAGCCTGGGTGACTCTGTCTCAAAAAGAATAATCATAAAATAAAGTAAAGTGGTCTTGTATATTCATTAACTCTTTTCCTTAATTGTAGGTATCCATAAAGCTGACATTTTATCCCCATTTTTCAAATGAGAAAGCTCAGATGGGCAAATATCTCAGATTCTATTCCTAAATCACACTAGACATGAAGTGTAGGACTCCTTCCCAGGCTACCCGACTCCAAAGCGTGCGGTCTTTCCTCTCTCTTATGTGATACGGTCTCAGGGGCACATACATTGAAAGATTGACATTTAGAACACCTACTACATCTTCTTTCAAAAAGAAAGCATTAGTCGGCAAAATTATAAAATGTATCTATCATTTTATCAATCATAAAAGCATTACATATTCATTATAGAAATTTTGAAAAGTTTAGAATACTATGAAATAGATATATATCAGCCATTACCCTAGCCACTAGGTATATCCATTTTAATGATTTTATATATTTTCAAAATTTCTTTTCATACACACACAAATACTTCTGAATGGTTTCCTACTACATTATATGGTTAAGTCAGACTTTTAACATGTCATTTAGAGTTGTATATTATTATTTCAAAGTCTACATAGAATACTTGTATGGCTATAGCACAGTAACACTTAAGCAGATACCTTGAGTGCTTCTAAGTTTTTACAATTATAAATAATTTTGTAATAAAATTCTTTTTTTTTTTTTTTTTTGAGTTTTGCTCTTGTTGCCTAGGCTGGAGTGCAGTAGTGAGATCTCAGCTCACTGCAGCCTCTGCCTCCTGGATTCAAGCCATTCTCCTGCCTCAGCCTCCTGAGTAGCCGGGATTATAGGTGTCCACCACCACACCTGGCTAATTTTTTGTATTTTTAGTAGAGATGGGGTTTCGCCATGTTGGTCAGGCTAGTCTCGAATTCCTGACCTCAGGTGATCCACTCGCCTCAGCCTCCCAAAGTGCAGGCATTACAGGCGTAAGCCACCACACCCCGCCTAATTTTGTAATAAAATTCTGATGCAGTTTTTCAGTCTTTTATTATTTCCTTAAAATAAAATGACTATGTTAAAGGGTAAAATTATTTTAAAATTACTGATATGTATAGACAGATTGTTCTCCGGAAAGAATGCAACTAAGTCAATGTTAACTTAGCTAAAGCCTTATCTGAAAATAAAAACATCTGTATACTTTCCCCACTTAACCATTAGTTACCTTACTAATTTTCAGGTTATACTTGGCACTGAACTCAGCAATACAAAAATATTTTGAGCAGCGTGTCACTCACCTTCTAACTTTCAATGATATATGATCCAAGATAAAATCATTCAATCTATGATTCCCATACTCAAAAAAAAAAAAAGTTTGCTTGCCCATCATTTTCAAAAAGAAAAATAATAAGAATGGGTGCTAAAAGTAAAAATTTGGCCAGGTGCGGTGGCTTACGCCTGTAATCCCAACATTTTGGGAGGCAGAGGTGGAAGGATTACCTGAGGAGTTCGAGACCAGACTGGCCAACATGGTGAACTCTCCTCTCTACTAATAATACAGAAATAGCCCGGCATGGTGGCACATGCCTGTAATCCCAGCAACTCGGGAAGCTGAGGTGGGAAAATCTCTTGAACTCAGGAGGCGGAGGTTGCAGTGAGCAGAGATCATGCCACTGCACTCCAGCCTGGGCAACAGTGAGAGACTCTGTCTCAAAAAAAATAAAAAAATAGAATAAAATAATAAATAAATAATAAAAGTAAAAATTTTAGACTCTGCATGCGTTCCTGAGTGAGTGGATTTGTGTGTGTGTGTGTGTGTGTGTTTGTGTGTGTGTGTGTGTCTGTATGTTGGGGGAGGTTGAAGTGTAGTGACGTGGAGTATTTTGAGGAGTTTCCTAAAGTCATGAAATCTCTGAACATGACAAGCATGCTGGGTATAAAGGCAACTCCAGCAACATAGTGGCAGCTAAAGTTTTTTACAGGAAAAATAATCTGCTTCCTAAAATGTAGAAATTAATTTCAAAGCAATATTTTATAATTCTACACTTTATTAAATTAATACTTATAGCTTGGAAATAGATAATCAAGTTCCGAACCATGTAGCGCTGAAACACTAGTGAGAGTGGATGAGGTCAGAGGAGGGCCTTTGTCTTCCGCGTCAACAAAAGCAGGAACAAAGAGAAGCAGAGACAGAAGAGTGAGTGATTCAGTCACACTGATGGCTCTAAACAGAGAAAAGCCTAAACAACACTCTTAGGAAGGAAGTGAGGATGGGCTTTCTTGGCCCCAAAACCTGGTCTGGCTCCTTGAAAGTTCTTGAAGCAAGTTCTAGTTTCTGAAAAGCTCATGGCATATTTAGGGTTTGGGTATTTTTCTCAGGCGATGTGTAAGGTTCTCTCTGGGCTTCTTTGAGACCTAGATTATGGTAAATCTCCATTACTTGACACAATCTGAGTAAGTCTATGATTTTTTTTTTTGTTACAAAAATAAACTAATAAAGCAAAGTGATTTCCGAAGGTTCTGAAGTATCAGACTTTTCCACATCATGTGATATTAGATCATTAGGAAGACTCAACAAAGGAACAAAGAAAGAAACAAAAGAACAGCCACCGAGAATGAAAAAGAGAAAAACATCGATCCTGTTTCATAATGGGGTTGCTGTCTCCCTAGAAAGACAAAAGGCACTTGAAAGAATCCTTTTCAAGTTAAAATCGTGAGTGTATTAATATTATGGCACATTTCCTAGCCTCTACCTGTCTGGGCGCCTGAGAACCATATAGAGATTTGACAGCAGAAACGAAAAATTAGAGGACCATAAATCTTTCTGTTATCTGTGAGCAGAAAATGGGCTCTGCGAAAGGATGGTAAGAGGCCCTGATCCCACTTGAAATGAAGGCAGTAATTAAGCACCAAAATAAAGGTAACAATTGAGAAGAAAATGTCCTCTAGTGGAAAATTCTCATTAATTCAATTTGTATTGATATAAATAATGTTCCTCAACTTTCTTTTGAATGATATATAATCTTTTAATGGCCAGGTTGTCAGTGGAAGGAAAACTAATGCTTTATTCATTGAAGAGGTTCAAATAAGCAAGGATCATCCTCCATGGTTGAAAATGAAAAAAAAATCAATATTGATGTGTTTAATACATTCTTTTCCACATTTTTTGAAATAACTTTGAATGTCTCATAAAAGACAAATACTTTGTTCTACTAGGAGAAAATTCTAAGACCTTTCACTACAAATAATCTGGAAAATATTAAACCTAGGTACCACTATCTGCCTACTGAATCTCCCTAAAATAAAAAAAGTACATGTTAAAAGTAAAAATGAAAGTTTATTATTGGAATAAAGCTACTGTTAATCAGAATGTAGCTAATCAGAATTTTTAGTTAATTTAAGAAATTAGTTTGTTCCAGTACAAAAAAAGCAGGGTACACAGTCACACAGAGACACACACATCCAGACATCACCTCCCACACACAAAAAGATATGACTGGTATATTGGTTAATGGATGACTATTAATACATAACTAAATATATATATCATTAAATAATATATTATATATTAAAGAAAATAGTCTGTCTTATGGTATGATCAAGGACATAATAAATATGAGCGAGTGAGCAAAATTAAAAAGAACTCTAGATGCTACTAGATTACCAAATAAGTGGTGTTGATACCTGGTTTTTATACTGGACTTGAAACGCACCAAAAATAGTGTGTTCATATTAGTAAAATTCCTTAAGGAAATGATTGTCTTTTTTTTTTTTTAAACAAAAGCACTTAAGACTTTTAGAAAATAATCATTCAGCTGGCCTCCCAAATATTTAGAAAAATAAATTAAAGACATGAATGCTAGGAAATATAAGAAAGAAAATTTAAAAGGAAAATATAAGCAAATTGTAAAAATGAAATAAATTAGAATTACAGCTAGCCTGCTTAAAATTGCATACCGAAGTATTTGATATAAGAACTAAGTTTTTGGTCACGTATTACTTGGTGGAAGTTTAATGCCTTTAAAATAAACAGCAAACACTCTTCCATGTGAAGATGTGAACTAAAACATATCCTGTGTCAACCATATATTGAGTCATCTCTTTCTTACTCCTCTACATCCAAACCCCAAAACAATAATGTAATACCCTGTAGTGTCTTTTCTTATCCAATAGAACTTTATCCATATACCAAACTGTACACAGAAAACTGGGCTTGGTGAAATACTCATGTAGGACAAGAAGGAAAATAGACCCCACCTCAGTTATACAGCAGTTTCACCTAATTGAGCAGTCCTTCTTCTTTGGGTGTTCTGAGTTACATCTTGCTGTATACAAATAAAACTGTGATCTTGGTTATGTCCATAACTGGTTGATCTTCCTTGTTCGAAAGATAATGAGTTAACGTAGATAATTTGTAGGGTCTCTAAAAATCATAGTATTTTAGAAGTGTAAGGTTGATCTTCCCTGTTCAAAAGAGAATGGGTTAAAGTGGGTAGTTTATAAAGTCTCTAAAAACCACAGTATTTTAGAAGTGTAAGGATCCACTATTTGAGGAAGGATAACCAGTTATTAGCATCATTAACTCCATTTTATACTTGACCCAATATATTGAAGACAGTTGCCTACAATGGCACAACTGTCACATTTCTTCAAATATAAGACGTACACAGATTTAAAACAAAGAAACAAAACTGCCACTTGAGAAGCAGAGAAGACTTGTTAAGAGAGCCAGTGCTGCCTATGCCTTTGAAACTAAGCCTTGCACAGAGGGTTCATCCAATAATCAATGCACTTAATTTTCCTGGAAGAACCACAATTATATCTTAACTTAAAATTGTAATGGAAATGTACATTCCCGTTAAGATTTCTTCAAAAAGTTCCATTAGGAGATGACTTTGCAGTAAAAGGTGATTGCATATGGAGAAGACAGCATGCCACATGCCGGGCAAAACAAAGGCCATAGAAAGTGTCAGATACTTCAGAGTAGGTCTGCAAATTCTCAGACTGTTTTGTGATTGATCTATGTGTCACAAAAGGCTCTCACTTAGGCGTAGAGCATCTATTTGTCAAAAACATTTTGCTGGTGTACTAGAAAAGCTATTTAACTGAATTTTTAGAAATATATAATTAAATCAAAGAAAGACAAATGAAAGTGTAAATTTTACCAAATAGGAAGTGAAGAGGAAACCCTGAAATTATTCAATACAATATCACTTCTAAAGTAGTTGAAAAGGTAAAGATTTAAAATTTGGGAGACTCAAAAACAGGTTGGCCTTGCAAACCTTTAAAAATAACTTATAAGATTTGTTAGATTATATTCTTGGAGAATGTTTAGATACTTGATGTTGCTACAGAAAATAAAAATGGTAGCCATGTAATGAATGCCATAATCAGCTAAAGAAACAGTTCTTTTCCCCACCACTACTTCCCCTCTCCTGATGCTATTATTAAATCGATGGTGAATTTTACACAAAATAATAATTTAAGATTAGAGAAAACAGCAATTGATGATAAAGCTGGAACTAGAAATTCAGGGCTTCAAAATTCACGTCCAGTGAACTGCTGAAGACTTTTGTAACTACTCTGTATTTGCAAAGAATCTTACATACATATCTCACGCCTCTGAGGAGACATACTGTACGAAACCATTGCTATTTTTTAACAAACTTTTGATATTTGCTTAGCTGTATTTATTACTTTTCTGATACATGGAGCTAGAATTAGAGAAATTATCTATCTCTTTCCATGCTTCTGGAAAGCTTGCACCATCAGAGAATAGTTTGTTTTCTAAAATTAAAAAATAAAAAAAACAGGGACTCCACAGTTCAACATAAAAATGAAAGTTAGTGGTTTTCAAATATTACATCTTTCTCTATAATAGCTATCATTACCTTTTGATTTCCCTTTGTCATTTGTGTAATATATATCTCCAGTCCTACAGCATTCAGTATGATAGCAGCTAGCCATACGTGGCTGTGTAAATTTAAATAATTGAAAGTAAAAACTTAATTCCGGCTGAGGCAGGAGAATCGCTTGATCCTAGGAGGTGGAGGTTGCGGTGAGCCGAGACCACGCCACTGCACTCCAGCCTGGGCGACGTGACTCTGTCTCAAAACAAAAAAAGAAAAAAAAAATAGTTCCTCAGCTGTACTAGCTGCACTTTCAGTCACTAGTAGTCACACGTGGCTAGAGCTTATTGTATTGGATAGCTATAGATTGTTTCCATCATCATAGACAGTTCTACGGTACTCTTTTTTGACATAAGAACCGACGCTTTTGGTCACAGGTAACTTGGTAAAAGAAGTTTGACGCCTTTAGTAGCAGTAAACAGTGCCACAGTTTAGTTAAAAAAAATCTGTTCAAGGATTCTTGGATGCTATTTAAAATGAATGTTAAGGAAAATGATCTGCCTCAGGTTGTAATCAGTAGATGTAGGTACATGTGTGCTAAATTTGTAAGGTGAGCTAGTCATAGAATATTATAGCTGTAAAGACCCTAGGAGGTAATTTAATTCAACTCATCTTATTGTTGTGGAAACTGAGGTGCAGAGAGGCTAAGTGTTCTTTGTAATGTCAGTGGAGATTTTGTGACAAAGTTTAATCATCAGCATCAGTAGTGACACACATTCTCGAATGTTGAAATAAAGAATACAAAATTCTTGCACTGAAACCATGCAGATCCAGCTCGGCTTATGTGCCTCAAAGAGACCAAAGTCAGAGTTCTAGTCTGAGATCGGTTGATTTATTATTTTCATTTGATTGTTCTTATTATTCCCATGTTTGTCTGATTCAACTAGGAATATCCTGTAAATGTGCCAAAAAATACTTTACTTAGCTTTAGCAAAACATTTGACTTCTGTGAGGCTTCTATTTAGCTACACTTGTGGCTAGTTGAGGGCTGAGCATCTACAGAGTAAAAGATGATGAAATCTATTAAGTTCCACCCTAGGTGCTCCTCCTTCATTTTTCCTCATTTGACTTGATACTGAGGTGTCAGGCAATTTTACACTGAAGTCTCACCTTGACATTTACTAGCATTGTGACCTTGCACAAGATGAGACATATCCATTGCTGCCTGCCCACCCACCTTATTTCTGTGGCAAGCTGCTCTGCACTGGCTCCTGAAGAAGGAGAGTGTTCATGTCCACTGCTTCTCCACCTTCTCTAACCAGGACCAAAGTGGTTTGCATGCAGGTAGATGCTTGATCCACAGACAGCTGATCCATTAGTGGGCCTTTGATGTAGGGCATACATGGCCTGGTTCACAACAATGAGCCAGTAAACAGTATTTTGAAAGTTGCAGCTAAGATGTTGTAGGGGTCAATTTCCCCTTTGTCTTTTAAAGGTTCACTGAAAATCAAATGACAAAAGGCACATTAATAGGAGAAAAGGCATATAAGTTTGATAATTTGGATGGGAAGAAAAATCACAGAGTGATTATCCCACCACACAGTGAGGTATAAGTGGTTATATATTCATCTTCTTAGGGAAAGGAGATGAGGAAGTGAAGGTCATTTAAAAGGGTTAGCAAATGATTTTTAGGAGCATTCAATGGCAATGTGCTTGAAAAACATACAAGGGTCTGGGATAAAGTCTATTGGGCCTGCAGAGCTGACAACTGTTTGTAACAAAAGTCTGTTGGGTGTGTTGACAGACCAGTCTTTCTTCTTGCAACTTGAGTTCAGCTAATGAAAACTCAGAGAAGGAACCTAGAGTAATTGTGGGGTTTTTGTTTGTTTGTTTGTTTGTTTGTTTGGTAGGTTCAGACTTTACACAGATAAGGGGCCTTTGGAGAACCGCTTCATTCTGTGCTTTGGGAGAGACAGAGGATTGAGAGACAGAAGGTGGGGAAGATCAGAGAGAACTTGTGAAAATTCTGAATGAGGCCCAGTTCCAGTTTGTCAGAAGTTTGGCTTTCTGTTATTTTTGTATTTTTAGTTAGATAACTTATTAATTTTCTGTACAAATTAAACGTTCATATTGAAACAAGAGCTAGTAGTGACAATCTTAATAGTTTACTGCCAAGGTTAAAGGATAAAATAAATATGTCATCCCCTAGAAATCTGGCAGTTCTTAAGGTCATCAGTTATATTTGGAAAGAATGAAGCTAAATCAAACTTATTTTCCTAAAATTATTGGAAACAAAAAAATGTTTAGAGTTAAGATAAACATTTGAGTTTCCTTATGCTCAATTTGCCTTCTACAGTTTCCACCACACATTACAAACAATGCTCAGAGAACATGAGCTTGTGGAAAGAAGAATTGTCTAAGTACCAGGACACCTGGGTGTTAGATTCACTTCTGTAGTAGAAATAACTGGTGCTCACCCATATGTTGTCTTCTACTCTCTGGACACATGAAATATACATTTCTCGGACCCTTAATAAGGATCATATTACACTTCTGGCTGGTAGACTGTGAGCAGAATTTGTACATGTCATTTTTGAGCCGCAGCTATGACTGGTCTGGCAACCCACTCACATTCTCCACCTATCACAGTGATTCTGAAAGGTACATGTAGAGATGATGAAGCTGCAAGATGGAGAATGCAAAGGTCTATAAAGTAATGTCTTGGAAAAGAGCTGCCCTAGAAAACTACCCAAATTGCAGCAGACTTTACATTAACAAGAAACACTTTTAAGGGCTAAGCCACTGTGTGTTACAGTTTATATGTTACACAGCGTAACCTATCCCACCCTGACTACATAGATTTTCAGTGCCTAGATAAAGAAGTCACCGCTTTTCCCTGTGCTCTGACTTCTTCATGCATCTAAATGAAGAAATTGAACTTCCTTGCCTCAAATGACTCTTTTAGGGTATACATTCATTCTATAATTCTTCTCTAATGCCTGCCCTACTTACCTTGCAGATTTGCTGAGAAGGTGCTTTGAAACACCCACTGCATGGGCCTTCCCATTGCATCCTTATAAACAAAAGATTTTGTCAAAGTTGACTGCTTCCAAAAGAGATCTTGCTATTTCTGAATTAAGCATTTGGAGTGACGTCAGTTTTAATTTTTAATTTGGCTATGTGCAAATCTTTATCTTTTTTGGTGGGAAAATTTGAATAGACTTTTCTCCTTGCTTTGCCAGTATTCAAAAGCACAATTTTGAGAGTGCAAAGAAGCATAACTGACTTAGCAAATCTGTTAGCTCTGCTCTCATTCTTCTTGACCTGCTTCTCTTCATCACCCAATTGTGAGTCTTACCTCTTGGTCCTTAGCCAGTATCCTGATTCTACAGATCAGCCCTGCCCAAAAGCATCTGCTGATAGTCACTGCCATGACTTGCAGGCATGCTTCTGTAATAATGCACACATACGGTCTTGATAGAAAAGAATCTGCTAGCTCCTTCACACTCAGTATCACATGATGATTCCGGAGACAGATTAAAGATCAAAATATCACCTTGGAAGTCACAGGTTAGAAAATAATAGCTGGTTGGTGAGAATATTTAATGATTTGCATCCAGGCAACTTAAGACTCTAGTTCTGAATCTGCCACTTCCTATCTGGGCAACTTTTGGCAAGTTACTTAATTCTGTAAACTTCGGCTCTCTTATTTGTAGAATGAGTTAATAGCAAGTACATTATAGTGTAGTTGAGAAAATAAAATAAGACAGCTAGTGTAGTTGAGAAAATAAAATAAGACAGCTTATGTAAAGGACCCAGAATAATGCTTGGCTCCATAACTAGTTACAAATGCCAGTTTTCTCACTTATCTTATGGGAGGGAGGTAAGGGAAGATTATAGATCATACTGACCAAAGGGAAAGGCCTGAATAGAGGGAATTATAGGAATAAAGCTCTCATAAAGACCCTGAATATGTAGAGGAGAAACCAAGAAGAAAATTTATAATTCTCTTCTAAATAAAGGTGATAATTCTTATTTGCCCTAGACTAGCACTACACTATTTTTATCAAGAATGATGATTAAAATTTCTTTCATTGGCCTCATACTTTTTACAGATTTTTCCCAGTTGGGTTTCAGGTAGAGCACATTTGATGAATAGAGATGGAAAATATCATTCTTTTTTTAAAAAGGAGTTCTAGAGAATCCAAAGATTTTGTGATTGTTCAGTAGTTAGTATCCAAACCATTAAAAAAAACTCAGGTCTTAAAACAACTAGTCAATAGACTATTCCCACCTGTAAAGCCTTCTTTTCACTTGGTGTGGTGGTGTGTTGATCATCAGGTACGCAGATTAACAAGACAATTCCTTCTCTCAAGGGGATGAAAATTGGGTAAGGAAAAACAAACAAACAAACAATCAAACAAACAACAAAAAAATTTCATTCCAGCTTGTTAAATACTATAGTAGAGATAAGCAAAGTTGTCAGTGGAACTCAGACATGGGGCACTTAAGCTATCAATGAAGAAGTGTTCCTGTGCACATTCGTGAGATGGAGGTGGGAAGTCAGACAAGTCTTTCTGGCAGAGACATTCCCTAGCTCTGTCCAACTAGTTTAGTATTAGCTGGCTTCTCACATTTGGATGAGGTTTATGATCATCAAACTTGCTAGCCTCCATTAGGAAAGGTGTGAACAATCAGTCTGTGCTTCTAAGCTTGATTCCTTTGAACTTTAAGTGTTCTCAGTTTCACAAGAAGTTTGTTAAAATGCAAATTCCTCATAAATGTTTAGCCTTATCAGTCAGCACCATATTGGGAATGAATAAGCATTGTGGGATGTTTAAAGGAAGGGAGTTAAGGGAGAGGCTCAAGCAAGGAGATGGTGGTAATTGGAAAGACGTGCAACTTTTCCAAAGACAAACTATATTAACTTCTCTTTGTGGACCAAGGTTTGGCAAGACTTCTGTCAACCAGTTCAGGGAATCTTTGGCTCAGTTCAACCCTACCTTCTCTATAATAAAAGCTAAGAAAAGTAAAGAGTTCATTCGCTCAGAGCAAGTTAATCAGAAAGGATTAAAGAACATCAATCTATTTTCATATTTGATAACAGCCCTCATTGACAATTGTGGGACAATGATCAGGTTCTTAATGAGCCCGGCAGAGGAGGAGGACCCAGTCTTGCTTTATTTCTCCCCTACCCTCTTTAGTGCTTTTTTTTTTTTCTTTCTTAAACTGCCCTTTCCTTTGTTCAGTTCTTCATTTTCTTCGACAAGGAATATAAAAACCCTCAGAAAGTAAATTTAAAAAATAATTTACAGTAAATATTAATGACTTAATATGTCATGTCTAAATAAATAAATTGTTAATGACTAAATCAAAACAATAATAATGTTAGTAATTTGAAAGCAGGAAGTCATAGACTTTAGCCTATAGGTAAATCACCCCTCTGCACACCCATATAAAAGGATAGGCCCAACAAAAGTAATGAAACTGGGCATTATAATGGGATCTTGGCCATGAGACATGAGGAAAAGAAAATATATTTTTTAAATGGGTTGACAGATGTCTCTATTTCTACCAAGTCACTGATGTTGGAAAGCCAAATGAGAAAGAAAGGAAAGTTTTTATCTAAGAAATGTGAGCCCCTTTAAATTATCAGGCCCAGAGAGGCACTAAAATGTGACAACAGTCACATCTTACTTCCCCTTTATGCTAAACGATTACCTCTTGAAGCCACTTGCTCCATAGGCTCTAGATTAACTGATGCCAAGTAGCCATAAAATGCCACACACTAGACACCATAACTCATAACCTATAGTTCAATAATGTATAATCAGTCACTAATCAATGTTATCTCTTGATTGTCAAATAGACCGCCAGGATGGCTAAATAGTATAAAGGAGAGCTTTATTGGCAATATCAGTTTGCAAACCAGGAAGAGACATTCTCTGGCATGTACCTAAGGTGCTGTCTCTTCAAAGAGGTAAAAGGCAGGTTGATTTTTATACCTCACAGGGTCTGTATTACACAGTAGACTCATACATACTCAGCAGGTTTGGGGGGTATGAGGAGGGTCAAGCACATGCACAAGGGGTAAACACATATGTAACATACATCCCATGTTCACTTTGAGGTAGAGTTTTAGCATTAAAACGAGGTGGAATTTGGCTCTTTACATCACAGGTGAACTATAGAGCACAAAGACGGTTTGTGTACAGCTTCTAAAAGTTGACTGAAGCTGGATTAAAGTCTGGAGTTGCTTAAGAGGAAAGAAGGTAGGGCCACTCCCCTGTCCAATCAGAGTTGTAGTGATCTGAGTTATAAATAAGAGGTAGAAAGGGAGTAACAATTTGCCTGATAGCTCCTATTGTTATGAAGTTTAGCAAGAGTGTGTGTTTTTTGTTTTTTGTTTTTTGGCTTTTTTTAAGCTGTAGGAATTTGGGAAGTCGCCATGCCAGCTGAGCTCTGAATTCTGGGCCCATAGATAATATTTATTTTCTTAACCTTGAAGTCTGTCTTAGTTGATGAAGGACCATCTATTTTGGTTTTTCAGATCACATTTGTAAACCAACGAAAATTCCTGTCAAACAACTTTGTATCAGCCCACTCTTTGTTCCCTTTTACCTTTGGAAACCTGTTTGGCACAAGCCAAATGCAGCATTTCCCAGGGCAACTTGGAAGTGTGTCCCAGCCATTGTCCTCATTTTGGCTCAAGTACACTCTTCCATTAATATTTGATGCCTCAGCTTCTTTCTTTAGGTGGACATAAGTCACTTCGAACTCTTCTCTATCCACTGCACTACACACAATCAAATTTTTTCCATTTCCAATTTTGAGTCTGACATGCTACTTGAATCAATTTTTCACCACTTTCCATCACCTACCACCTCTGCTCTGCATCAAGCTGTCTTCTGCTCAAATCAGTAGAATATTTCTTTACATGACCTTCCTACATTTAGCCTTGGCTCCCTTAGATCTGTCTTCCCCAAAGTTTCCAGGTTTCAAAGGCAACATCTGATGACACAAATTCTCCTTCAGTAGCTCCACATCTTCTTCGGATGATGCTCAGAGCTTCTCTCCATTGCATCCAAAGCTTTTCATAGAATGATGATGAAGATGGCTAATTTTTACTGAGCATTACTATGTTCCAGATACATTGGATTAGATCTTTTCATGGACATTACTTACTCTCTCAAAATAGTCTCCTAGAATATATGGATGTGATTATCCTCCTTATGTCTCTTTTGCAGAAGAAGAAACCACTTTCAGAGTTTATTTGCCAGGCTAGCAAGTGTTGGAGAAGAGATTTGGTCCAATACCAGTCATTAAGTCTTCCCCTGAATATGTGCTCACAACTAGTACATTACACTTCCCTACAGCTCCTAAACCAAAATGACAAACCAAAACATTTTAGAGACCCAATGTGTAAAAATAATTGAATGGAAGTGATTTCAGCACAAGTTCTTCTATACTTCTGTTGGGAAGAGCTAAACTAGCCAGCCATATGGTTCAGATGAACCAGTGATCTCCTCAAATTGATGGCCAATGCCCCACTCCCCAAGGTAAATAGTAATGAGGAATGGTTTTGCTGACTTTCGTAACTTGTCATAAAATTCACACTTTTAGTTGTTGTGGAATGACACTTTTAATACTTCTTTTGTAGAAGAAATCCAGGTGTCCAAAAAGTCACTGACAAATAAACATTTTAAGTTAGGCCTGGTGGCACTGCATTTAAATCAGTAGTTGAATTTCATCATATTCATTTTTGCACTGAAATATTTGTTTCCGTAACTATTGAAAAATTTCACTTTGCTGTTTTTTTCTTTAAATGATATTTTATTTCAATTATAGAAAAATAGAAAATAAACCTTCTGAAATCTATCTCTGTCAGAAATAATCATGGAAATTATTGGACATGTCAATGCAATGTTTTAACATCAACTGAATGCCCTTTAAGCAAGCCACCTGTATTTTGAATTGTGTAGGAAAAAGAAAATTTCAAGAACAAGCTTATTTTTTCCTGGAAATATTTCATAAAAAGTTGTGTTCAAAGATCAAAGCATGATTAGAATTTTTAATATTAAGCTCTGGGAATGGAAATTCTCTTTTTATCATATATAAATATAGTTTGAATTATGCATAGTCTATCTTCATGCATGCTTTCAGAAGGACATTATTTCTCAGAGAGAGGAAAATGCATGTGGCTTTCTAGGTTTTCTGCCTGGAAAAGGAAGAAATTTGAATGTTTGGATCCCAATTTTCCCAGCATCATCCTTTCATTTCCTTAAATTCTCACTCAGAGAAGCTATTTCACTCCTGATAGCAACAGTGTGCTGTTGGCCTGGAGCTTGATTTGCTGTAGAGCCAGTGGGCGGGAGCTTCTCTGGGGAACACTGATTAAGCAGGAATTCTGGGAGCAGGCGATGGCTGGCAGAGTGGTGGAAGTGAGCCTGTGAGGACAGCAGCAGCACACAGAAGCTAGTTGGCTTTTGGTGACAAGGTCTTCAGAGACTCTTCCTCGAGGCTGGTTTGCAGCTGGGAACATCAATCTCTCTCCTGACCAGGGGCTTATTAACATTCTGAGTATCACTTTCAATTAAATTTCTCCAATGCTCATTTAGTTTCTAGTTAATAAGGCAAGACTGGATGTCATGTATGATCCAGCAGGTTGTTTTTAAAGGATAAAAATAAAAGGAGCCCTGGGATAAGTTAAAGTGTCAGGCACTGTTCCTGTGCAAACATGTTGCCCAAACCACTGGCCTTTGTTGGCTTTGCAGATGGACTCAGGGCATGTTTTTAAAGGTACTTTTCCCTAATGGAGGATTTCAATCAAATATTCACTCTTAGGAAAACCAACTCATTGTTCCCCGATGGCTGCACAAATTCAACCAGCTTTCTTAGTTCAAATTATTGTGTGTTTGGTGTAGTAAAAAACTCCTATAAACAAAGAATAGAAATAGTTTCTAGGAGGTACCACAAATAGAATTTGTCAGCCTCTGAACAGCTTTTTTGAGGTGACAATGCTAATAATGAAAATAATTGCAGTGAGAGTGACTACTTATTGAGTGTCTATTAACTGTCTATCACTGCGGTCAGCACTTCACTTAAAAACCTTCATTTAATTATTACAACAATCCTAAGAGGGTTAAGGTCCAATTTCGGATGGGGAAACTGAGACACAGAGCTTAATATCCCCATGATCAAAGGGCTCATTTGTGCTAATAGAGAAGTGACAACTGCATAAATACTAATCAGTCTTTCATCTTCAGTTCTTTCCTTCTTCTCTTTTACATCTACTTGAAAGACTTAGAATGGTGTAGAATAGTCTTAGCTTCAAAGCATGTCTTGATAGAATTCTTGGCTAACAGACCACTAAGGTAGAAGGGTGATAAAGTGGGAGGCAGGCAGGGATAGGATCATAGCCCTCTTTCCTATGGGAGGAGCCAGGAGGAAAAGATGCGTAAAATCAGCACTTTCGGTTCTAGATCAAGATGCCCTGCTTACTCTTCTAACCTGGGACAGTGGAGACTTGTCAAGGGCTCCAAGATTTTGGAGTCAAACCCTAACCTGGGCCCAACTATGCCTTTTTCTAGTTTGGTGACCCTGGGAGACTGACACTATTCTGAGCCTCAGGTGTTTGTAAAGGCATGACTTTCCCACCATCTGGTTAAGGTTAAAAACCTTAACCCTAGGTCACAGGAATAGGTACATGAACCATGACTGGTCATTCATAGTGTCTGTCCCATTCTCTTGGACACATAAATGACTCAGAAATGGACTTTTGACTTCTGCAGGCCAGGTCTATCCAGAGAAGTGGACTGCATTTGAAGAGGGTTTGCTAGATAAGTAAGATTTTGAACCAGCATTTGACCCTACTCTACAGGATAAAATTACAGAGCTTAATTAGATTATATTCTCTCTACTTCCGATGAGTTCTAATAGTCTATTATTCCATCTGAAGGAAAATACACCTACAAAGTTTCATTCAGTATAGTTGGATTATATAAAATTACACACATTGGGGGTGGGGTCCTTGAGACAAAATCTGTTAGGTAGCAATGAATAACTAAAATAAAGAAGTGCTTTAAAAGGAGTTTTGCAAAATGACTCTCTGAACTAGAGTTTGGAGGTCTCTTTCGAAATAGTGTTTGAAAACCAACCCACTCACAAGAAACTTTGTAATCTTTGGTATTTTTCTTTGGCACATGATTCTAGACCCATAAAGGGAGGGAGATTTAACGGAGACAGGGTTTATAAAATGCTGAGCGGCTGTGATTAGAGTACAAGGGCCTTGTATAGAAATGTGCTAACAAGAAACAATAAGTGGCATTTGAAATAAGAGGCCCAAGGGAGAAGAGGAATTCATGAAGAAAAGAATGTTGAAATAAATACTTGCTGAGTACTTAATGCATTCAACCAAAAGCAAAACTTTTAATACACATTTCCAGTTGAAAATCAGAAGGTGGCAGCACTGCTTACTGAATAGATTCAGATGAAGCCTCCAAGGAAACCTGGAGACAGAATAAGCCATTTTGTAGGTTATAAGCACAGCTAATTTATAGCTAAAAATGAAAAGACTGTGGCTCACATGCACCCCTGAAACCTCTGAGCCTCTTCGGGGGTTTGGCGTATTGGCTCAGTCATAGGTGGGTTTCACCTCCAAGGACGCAGTGAACACAGGAACATGCCAAAATGAAGAGCAAGGCTCTGGCCAAATTTCTCTCCATCTGAAATGAAAAAGGAGAAGCCCCAGGTTTGGTCCCCAGAACCGAAACATCAGAATCACCTGGGAATTTGTCAGGAATACTAGTTTTGCAGCTTCCCCTCAGATCTACTGAATCAGAAGTTTTGAGAGTGAGATCCAGAAATGTGGATTTGCTAAACTTTCCAGCTGATTCTAGTGCTGGCTTACATCTGAGAACCGTAAGGGGAGGTACATAGGCTACTGTTGTGATCTGTGTTTCAAAATGTGGAACATGTTCTCAAACAATATCTTGCTATAGATATGTAGACTAACTCCGTGGTCCTATTTATAACCTCAGTCATATTGAACAGAAAGGGTGCGCAAAAACAGATGACTTGCAAGAAAGTAATTCCTTAAAAATGGACCAGAACAGGCAGTAATCGATGAAAGCACGAACTAGAGGTTTTCCCCATAACATATTGAATTTCTGCCTACTTGTCAATAGCCCAGAAATCTTCCAGAAAAATAGCTTGTTTTGCTGTGTGTTTTTCTATCAGACAAATTTACAAGTTATTACTTCAAACAGAAAGAAATAAAACTTTGAACATTATTTTTAAGCATCCTCTGAATAAATACATAATAAAAATATAATTTGTTCTTACTGTCCAAACAGAGCAAAAAAGGTTGAGGTGAAAAGTCAATTACACTTAAAAAGCATAAAGACTCTTAGAAGAAGTAATTTTGCCACTTTAATAGGCATTGACTAAAGCCGAGTCCAGAAAAATTCATTCCTGTTTTATTAGTTAATTGTGTGGTTATACAGTGGATGGTAGATAATGAGGTCATCCTGTCCATTAAATGAAAGAACAAGACCACAGAGTGCAAGACCACAGACAAACCACCCAAAGTGGTGGCTGGCTATTGTCAGAGGCCTTCAGGAGGGGCGATACTTTGGTGTGGTCACAAGTTTCCAAGGTTTTATTGTAATTTGGCAGATGTATAAAGTTCATTTTTACCTGGCATGCAGAGTTGATCAGTTGTTCAGAGATAGTCTTTGTGTAAACAAACCCACAATAGATTCATATCAATAATCGCTACCATGGGTTTTTGTTTTTTGTTTTTGTTTGTTTGTTTGAGACAGAGTCTTGCTCTGTCACCCAGGCTGGAGTACAGTTGTGCGATCTCAACTCATGCAAGCTCCACCTCCTGGGTTCAAGTGATTCTCCTGCCTCAGCCTCCCAAGTAGCTGGGATTGCAGGCATGCACCACCACACTCAGCTAATCTTTGTATTTTTAATAGAGATGGGGTTTCACCATGTTAGGCTTATCTTGAACTCCTGACCTCAGACAATGTGACCACTTTGGCCTCCCAAAGTACTGGGATTATAGGCCCGAGTCACTGTGCCCGGTCTAGCTTTTTTTTGTTTTGTTTTGTTTTGTTTTCTTCAACTCGCTGTGAGCCACAGAAGTGAAGAGCCAGCCAGAAAGTCTGCTGACTAATCCACATAAAGCCTTGGCAAATCTAAATGGAGGGTCAAATCCAGAATTGGGAATGACCTTGATGAACATAATGTCAGATCACAAAAAAATTATCTGGGGCGTCTTAATACTCTAATTCATTAATCTCCACTGTGGATAGAGACCTGTCTCTCTATTTGAGTTTGCAAGTCACAGCCTCGTTACTCCTGGACAGTATGTACTCAGCTTCTCTGACTGATTTGCCCATGCTCTGTGCCAAGCTTCCCCTCTCACTTGAGGCTTTCTTTTTTTGAGGTATGTTAATATCATTTATTGATATTTTGTTATATGTCATTAAATTTCCAAGAATGCCTTGGTCCTGGGCAATATTTTGTCTTTATTGTCCCTGATTAACAGCACTGTGCTTCTACTCCTCCTAATAATAGTGTCATGTTTTTCTTTTAATTTGGTCTCAAGGTCTCTCTCAGGAGAGCGGCTGTAAACTCTAGCCCTGCCCTGACAGTGCTCTCGGGGAGGTGGTTGTGGGTGTTTACAGTGTACCTCTCATGTGATACTTCTTTGTTCTGGTGGAAAACTTAATACCTAAGTGTCCAACCTGTGACCAGATATCCCTCTCACAGAAAACTTATTTACACTGGCAGAAGCTTGAAGTCTTGTGTGACTTGTGTCCAATTTATCCCTACAAAGATAGCCATTCTCTAGGAGAACTTACTTGGAAATAGTCAGGTTCAAGTTTCTTGGTGAGAGGTGGTGGCACAACAAAACACATGAAGTAGCGGAGGCACTATATTACTCACAGGTCCCAGAGAAGAGGAGCACCAGTGAGCACTGATGAGAAGGTTGTGGGGACACCATGGTCAGCCAGCAGGTGTGCAGCCACACAGAGAGAGAGAGAGATGGACCTGTGGGTCAAGGCTTTTATGGGGGACCAGGCTATTACCCACACAGTTTTCTCATGGGGATTTCTAATTGGTGGACTTAGAGCAAGCAGACAAGGGTCACATGCATTCATGTTATAACTTAGGAGTGATCACCACAGCCTCTGGGCACATTCCATGTGGAACACGGGACTCAGTGGGATGAGCCTGGTCAATTGTTATCTATTCTTCCCATATGAAAGTGGATACTAGGAGGTGATTTTATAAGGAAGACATCATGTCTGGATGGAATACAAGAAGAAACTGGGAGGAGGAAGAGAGCTGGAAACTGGATCAAAGGTGACTAAGCTCTGATTCTGGTGTGACCCAGTTAACCCTATATGTATTAAAATGAATGCCAAGGCAACATAAAATTACAAGTATTCCCTATAAATAGCTATCATGAGAGCTCCTAGGTGCCAGAGCCTGGGAATATTAGACTGCTTAGTTCTAGACCTCCTGAAGTTTGCACTGCAGTTAAGAAAACAGGAAACTGGACACACGACTACAATTTAGTCATCTGGAACATGCAAAGAGAGAAGAAGTTGTGGATGCCAGTGCATAAGAGGGAGAGTGGGCCTTAATTTTGAGGTCAGAGAAAGCTTCCTCTGGCAGGTGCTAAACTCCAAACATTAATAGAAAACAAGAGCTTTTACAGACCAAATGAGTTCACATGGCTTTGGAACACCCTGTATGGGGACTGGGGGAGAGAATAAAATGAGGAAAGATCACACTAGAGACATAAGCTTGTGTGAGATCAAGAAGCATTTAAATTAGGTTGCCAAAGAGTTATTTATGTTGATGGTAATTGTGAGACAAGTAATAGCTTTCAACAGAAAAGTGACTACACATAATTTGTATTTTAGAAAACTCATTCTTAGGCCGGGCGCGGTGGCTCAAGCCTGTAAT
>NW_012110252.1:5524801-5601499 GCF_000951045.1 Mandrillus leucophaeus
GCGGAGCTTGCAGTGAGCTGAGATCCGGCCACTGTACTCCAGCCTGGGCGGCAGAGCGAGACTCCGTCTCAAAAAAAAAAAAAAAAAAGAAAACTCATTCTTATGGAGCAATATACTAGGGATTGAAAAAGAGCAATGTTTGAGTGAGGGATGCCTTAGGTTTTCTTGTTTTATTTGTTTTTCAATATAGATGGCTAATAATGGCCAATGGTATGGTATACTCTTACTATATGCCAAACATTTTACTTGCATGTTCTCATTTCATCTTTATAATGATGCTGTAACATAGATTGCACTAGGAATTATCGTAATGGCACAGAGAAGAAAAGAAATAGCAATAGGAAGTTTATGTAACTTCTGCAAGGTCACAAAACTGGTATGAGTTAGAGCTGGGATAGAAACACTATCTGACATCAGAGTCTATGATCCATTTCACTGCACCCACCCCTGCCTCCAAGCCAGAGAGAAGATAAGCTGAATTAGGGAGTTGCATCTGGAAAGCAAAAAGGACACATTGGGCACTATTACGGAGAGAGAAAGGGCAGGTCTTGACGATTGCTTGGAGGTAGGTGGTGCGAGAAGGGAGCTGGTATGACGAAGTCTTAAGTTTGGCTCAAGATCACTACTAATTTTGCTCCCAACTTCAGTAAATCTCTCTATATCCTTGGACAGTCTTTTTACTTATTTCCTGGTCCCATCTCTTTTGCTTCACAGCAGCAATCCCCAAATTCCTGCTTTCTTCTGCAGACACCATGCTATTCCATCCCTCCTTAGCATCAGTGGGTGATTACACCTTCTGATTGTTTTGGATCTTTGGCTGGGATTGGTGGTGATGTCCCTCTTTGTGCCAGGTCTAAATTAACGAATTGTCTCTTTATCACAACATTTAGAGCATACTATGAAAAGACAGAAATCAATGAAAAAACAGGACCTCTTTATTTCCTACTCATAATAATATAAGTAAGAACATCTATTTCCAGACGTGGTTTTTCAGCCTTTTGCTAGAGAGAGTTTGTTCTTTTGTTTAAAATGCCTGAGCTGATAAGGTTCCCAGCCTCAGGATGGACAGATAGAGAGAAGAAAAGTTATTTTCCCAGAAATGGCAGGATGCATTCTGACCTCTTCCTTTCTGTTTTAGAAGAATGATAGAGATAACATCTAATAGCAACTTTTATTTTCTCATTTAGGGCCAGTAAGGTTAGCTTTTGCTGTTTTCAAATGTAATTATTATAGAGTATTGAATATAATGATCCAGAGAAAGATCCAGATGTTTCTATTTTTTTCCATAGAAATAACTCATCTAAATAATCTCCTTAGATATAATAGACAGTGCCTTGTGGTACAGCAGTTTAGAAATATTATTTTACTAAGCTCATCTCTTCCTAGATTCAGAAAGCTGAGGACTAAGTTCTGATTTTTTTTTTTTTTTTTTATCTTGCTCAAATTTCTATCTAAGGGGTCTAGGGACTAATGCCCTACAAACCATAAATTCTCATCAGATGGGTTTTATTTAGCCCTATATGTCATGGCTTACTTTCCAATCTGACCCTGGCATAACATTATGAGACCAGGAGGAAAATAAAAATATTTAACTTCAAAATATATTTTCTTGCCATACCTTGAAATTGGCCTGCAAAGTCTTTTATGAGAAAAATCCACATTCTATAGAGAATTACACTTCTCTTTTGTTTTCCTTTCTTCCTTCCCAGATCCAGGAGATAATCAACTAAGAGCCAGGCACCCTTTTAGCTCCCATAAGAAATATTTTGCAACCTGCTCTCTCTCTCTCTCTGAAGCCTGCTATTTGAGAGCTTCCTCTGCACAACAAAACTTGATCTTCACAATCTTTATCTTAACCTGAACATTCCTTTCTATCAATCACCGGTCTTCAAACAAACAACCAATTGTCAACCAGAAGATGTTTAAATTTACCTATAACCTGGAAACCTCCGCTTTGATTTGTCCGGCATTTCTGAACGAAACCAACGTGTTTCTTAAGTGTATTTGGTTGATGTTTCATGCCTCCCTGAAAGATACAAAACCAAGCTGTGCTCTGACCACCTTGGACACATGTTCTCAGGACCCCCTGAGGGCTGTGTCACAGGCCATGGTCACTCATATTTGGCTCAGAATAAATTTCTTAAAATATTTTACAGAGTTTGACTCTTTTCGTCGACAAAAGATTATCACAGACAAATGTCTGAAATGGTATCTTAAAATAGTCTGCCTCTCAATTCTAGTTGTTATTTGGAACAGATGGAAATACTAGTCTTTGTGGCATGGCTCGAGTGTGAGTTTGCTAGAGCTGCCACAGAAAATTACCACAGACTGGATGAGTTAAACAACAGAAATGTATTTTCTCAAAGTTCTGGGTGTTGGAAGTCCAAGATCAAGGTGTTGGCAGGTCTGGTTTCTTTTGAGGCCTCTCTCCTTAGCTCATAGCTGGCCACTTTCTCCCTGGTGTTCTCACATGCCCTTTTCTCTGTGTGTATTCCTGGTATCTCATCCCTTCTTACATGGGTACCAATCAGATTGCATCAGGGCCCACCTTAATGGCCTAATTAACCTCATCGCCTTTCCAAAAGCCCTATCTCCAAATACAGTCATATTCTAAAGTACTACAGCTTAGAATTTCAACATATGAATTTTAGGGAGACATGATTCAAAGCACATAATTGTATTTACTTAGCTTTTATGCAAAAACAATAGCAACAATAATAAGAAAAAAAGCAGTAAAAAAGCTCTGGCCTAGAAAAAATATAGAAGTATTACAATAACACCACCCAGTCTCATAACATTTCCAAGCTTGGGCACCAGAGAATTTTTACTGCTTGCAACAAGGCAGGCGTGAATTTCTTCTTTTGGGGTAGCCCTATTTTGGTTTCCCTAAAATAAGTAAGAGTCTCAAAGTTTCAAAACTCTAGAAAATGTAAAAATGTTTCAGATGGTTTTTACTGCCATTTTTTTCTCTGTTTCAAGAGCTAATAAACATACTGTTATTATCACATTAGTTTTATCTTTCTGCTTATAAGATTTTCTTTCTTTTCCTTTTTTTCAATGTCCAAGCAAATCCCCTTTCTGTGAGTATAACAAAGGATTTGCTTACAATCAGGTATCACCCTCAAAGAGGTGAAATATCCTGGCTCTTTCGTAATCTTTCATGATCACTTCCAACAGGAACTCTGCAGGCATTTGAGTAGCCAGATGTAAAATTTGACTTTCTGAAAAAGAAGCACTTCAAACTTGCTCTTAAGCTGCAGTTAGTTCATTTGTTTTTTCTAAATAAAGAAAAAAATCATTGACCAGAGTGACGAATAGGAAACTTTAGGACTCCAAAGAGGGATTTTTCTCAAGGCTCACTCTTACTTCAACCCTCCCCCTACACAGAAACTTCTCTAGATCTACTTGTATATTTGTTTCTTCACTACTACCATCTAACTAGTTGTAGAAACTACTAAGAAGCTACTTAGCTACTACTTAGCTTCTACTACTACTTAGATGCTAGTAGTGAAGAAATAAATATACAAGTAGGTCTAGAGAAGTTTCTGGGTAGGGGGAGGATTGAAGTGAAAATGAGCCTTGGAAGAAGCATCTAAGTCATTTCCAACTCTTCTTCGACTACTCTGAGGAATCCATGTCCTCCTTTCTCTGGGTCTTTGCATTTCCAACTATCCCCTCTCTAAGCAATACCATGCTCCCCCCTCCCCTGTACACAAAATCAGTTTATCTAAGGAGACTATTGGAAGTGTGGGAAGTTAGAGGAAAAAAAAGGCCAATTTGGAAGCTATTTTCAACAATCTAATAAGAGACAAAAATCAGTGAAGACTGAACGGTAGTTGGATTTGTCATTGGGAGGAGTTAATGATTTGTATCAGAAGTGGGGATGGTCTGTGCTAAGATTAGAACATAAAGATCAGAGAGGGAGTGATTCTGAGCAGGAAGTAGACCAGAATGCTAAGTAAACTGAGCTATCTGCACTGACAAATAAATTTGAAATAGAGGCAGTTATGCAGAGAATGCAGGCTACAAAATGATATTACATGTAGAGGAGGGAGAGGCAAGCTATGGCCTGGTGGAATCTTGGCTGATGCCTGTGTTTGTATAGTTCTTTGACTGCTTTTGCACTATAAGGGCAGAGGTGAGAAGCTGTAAGAGTGACCATATAGCCACAAAGCCTAAATATTTTTTAGACAGAGTCTTACTCTGTCGCCCAGGCTGGAGCATAGTGGTGCAATCTTGGCTCACTGCAACCTCCACATCCTGGGTTCAAGTGATTCTTCTGCCTCAGCCTCCTGAGTAACTGGGACTACAGGTGCCCACCACCATGCCCAGCCAATTTTTGTATTTTTAGTAGAGACGGGGTTTCACCGTATTGGCCAGGCTGGTCTTGAACTCCTGACCTTGTGATACGCCGACCTTGGCCTCCCAAAGTGCTCGGATTACATGCGTGAGCCACCATGCCTGGCCACAATGCTTAAAATATTAATTACTGGGCCCTTTACAAAAATTGTTGCTGATTCTTGATCAATAATATCTTGATAATTGAAGTAATATTTGAAAGCAAATTAGCTAATATAACTGCCTTGTTATTCCTTTTGAAGTGTTTTGAAAACAGCTTCAGAGGTTTCAAAGACTTTAACTAGAAATTTGGGAACTAGCAAGCTTCTAAAAGAAACATGTGGATGGAGGAGGTACCTGCTTCATACTAGAGTTTACTACTTTATTGATAAAAGGTCACCACACAAACATATGCAAGTGATAGTTTTTGTTTATTTCATCTATCAAACACATGCAATGATAGATTTTGTTTTATTCCTCTAGGAAGAAGAAGATAAAAGGAACATATTATCAGATTATTTAAATTCAAGGTCAGAATTCTTTTAACTAAAATTGGATTCTAGTCTGCAGGTGAGTGCGCAGACAGCACAAAGAAATACATAGCTGCCCTCTAGAAATTTTTAATTTTCCACAAACAAATATCCATATATAAAAATAAACAAAAATAATATAAGGCAATACTGACTGTACTGAAGGAGAAGTAATGTGATAATTGATTTCCATTTCTTTTCTTCTTTCCGTCTTTTTATAGAGTTATGGACAAAGACAAGTGTCTACAGAGACTAAATGTTTTGAACATCAGGACACTTTGAATACAAACCCAGAGAAGGGCCTTCTCTTTAAATACCACAAGAACTGGCAACAGTTGACTTGCAGACCTCACAAGTCAGGAGGCCTCTGGAACTGGCCATGTGAGCCTCTGTTCACATAGACCCCACTGTCCTTTCTCATCTCATGCTGAGTCAGCTTTCCTCAGTTTTATTTCCCATTGGTCTTTCTAAGCAATTGACTTGCAATCCTTGCTTTAGAAGTGCTATCAACTTCATGCTGGTTAATAGCTGCAGAGAAGGGAGCCCCCAACAATGTGCCTTGGCGTTAGTTTCTTGACTACTTTGTGCCATTTCCCACTGCACTTTCATTTGATCTCCCCTTTTCCTTATTTCCATCCCTAGTTTTCCACCAGCAGGAAATTGCCAGAAAAGAATTACACATCTGACCCTCTTTCCTAGTCTCTGTTTCCTTTTATTCCCCTCTCTTTCATCCTATTCCTTCTTGTTTCAATCCTTTGCCCAAATGTCTTTTGAAATGCCAGTAGAAATAACCATAGTGACACTTAGCTCAATAGATGTCCCAGTGGTTCAAAGAGCAATCCTCTTTGGCCTCACCCACTGGGTTCTATTTCTGCTGAGCCAAGTACATTTAATTCACTCATTCATTTGCTCTGACCCCGTTATAAGTCTTGTTTTTTGTTTCCCTCCTCTGCTCCTAGATCAGAAAAATCAGTACATTTTTAACAATGTAAAAACATTAAAAATCAGTCAAAGAAATCAGGGGATGAAAGTTTCAAATAGGTAAGTGACTTGCCCATAGTTGCAGAATGCAATCTTGCATCATCAGTCCTCAGGAGATAGAAGGCTGGACTTGATGTCTCTGGCGCCCAGGGTGATTGCAGGGATGGGACATAGGGCTATGAAAGGTTGACCTGAGAATGATGCTAGAGAAAGTGATCTGCTTTCTACCTTTGCATTTGATGAGCAAACCCCAAAGGAGACAGGAAACAGATTGTTGTTTAGAACTCTGAAAAAGGAATCAAAGCAAGCTGCTCTAGGAGTTTTCCAATGACAAAATGGAAATGGAAACGTGAATGAGTAATCACAAAGAACAAGATGCTATTATCTTTCTTCAGCTGCCTCATGCCCCTTCTTCACTTAAGCATAAAATGGATAAAAATCAGAAAAACAAAACTTGTCAGTGAAACATTGTTTCTGAAACTCAGGTTGAAACATAAAAGAGACTTCCTAGGCTAGTCGCTATATATACACCAATATATACCTATATGTGTATACATTCTTAGAATACTCTCTAAATATCACTTAGTTTGAATGATGTTCTGTGCCGTCTTAGAGTAAAGGTCAAGTGAAGGAATGGTCTCTGTTTCTCTCATTAAGTAACTGATATATCGATAAGAGAGTAATTGAGGGAGAATGATAAGCTTGCCCTTTCCCATCCCCAGTTCTCCACATTTAGATGTTAGTCACACACACAGTATTATTCCTTTAGGATGCATCTTACCTGACAACTTTCCTGTGAGAATAATAAACTATTGTCCTTCACTATTAAAAGTGGGACTTTGGTCTGTCTTCCTTTTTATCAGTCTTTTATCCTTTGTAAGTGTGATAACTATAAGATCCTTTATTTAAGGGCCGTTGAAAGGATTTTTAGACACAAATACTATACTTTTCAATATAAATATACCAAAGTCACCTCCAATGTACATTTTCCATCACTTAGCTGCATTCAACTGTGTTGATATAGAAGCATTTGTCATATACAACATTAGCATACAGGTGTATGGATGGCATTTTAAAATTATAGAATATATAGAAATACAAAACATTTATGAGCACAGTTTAATAAATGGTTGTAAGGGGAAAAACCTGTGAAACCATTCCTAAGTCAAAAATTAGAACTTTTCAGAAAAATATGAAATACTTCATGAGTTTGCCATTCTTCACAGTTTGTTCTTTCTTCTCTGGATCATTCCAGCTGTAGAACGTGGATTTCTTAGCTCTCTGTATTTTTAGTATTATTCTTGGTTACTACAGTCCCACTTGGTTATTTCATTCAATTGCTAAAAATACTTATTTAAACTTTGCACTTCTGTTATAAATTTGCTAGGGAACTTTTTTTCTCGTGCAAACACTAGATAATCTCATTTAGCTAATGCACTCCTTGGAGAATGTGCTGTAAACCAGTGCCACTCGAATTACCGTCTATCAGTGCCGAGCTGTAAACTGTTGGTTACTGGCCCACCATGAAATAGAGTGTAGAGACTGAGAGTAAGCTCTTAAAATATTTATAGCAATTTGTCAAAGAAATTTTATGACTTGAATCTGGTAATAAAAAAATAGAAACTTGCACATTTTATCTGTCATTTTTATTTTTCCTGACATTTATTTTTATTCAATTTTACAGAAGTATATATCCATGAAAAATTGGAAGTAAAACAGAATGAAACAAAAATCTGTTTTTGTTTTGTTTTGTTTTACCAGAATAGTTTGAGAAGTGCTGCTGTAGGGAGCAGAAACTGCTTGCAGACTGCATTTCCCTTAATGGACCCTGTGAGAAACATGCATCTTGAGCATCCAAATTTATTCACATAGGACAAAGGGAATTTTCCAATATAAGCTGCAGATCTTGACTTCCCAACCATGTCTTTTTTAAAGACTCAACTTCCAGAACAGAATGGGTTGCTTTACTTGTATGTTTTCACCAGTGCCTTTCTTGCCCAATGACTGCCAGTCCTGTGCTATGTACCTCTTATCTTACCCACCAATAGTGGTTAAAAATTATTAGATTTAAAAAAGACATATAAACAAGGACACTTATTCAAGCACTGCTTTTATTTTATTTTTGTTTTGTTTCGTTTTGTTTTGTTTTGTTTTGTTTTTTGAGACAGAGTCTCACTCTGTCGAGCAGGCTAGAATGCAGAGGCATGATCCTGGTTCACTGCAACCTCTGCCTCCTATCCTCTCGCCTTGGTCTCACAACGAGCTGGGATTAGAAGCATGAGCCACTACACCTGGTCCTAGCACTGCTTTTAAATATCAAAAATACAAAGCATCAGTACACTAAATGATGGTGTATACAAATGATGGCACACCTCAGTCATTCAAAAAATGCTGTAAATTTGTCCTAGATCCTCTACATAATGCTGTGTTAAGCAAATAATTTAGGCTACAAAGGAGTATATTTAGTGTAATAAGTTTTCGTAAAGAAAAAATATGTGTTCAGATGCAGAGAAACATGGGCATAAAAATGTTCTCAATAATTATCCTTGAGTGGTAGAAATATATGTATTTTCTAAGTTTTTTCCCTTGTGCTTTTCTGTGTTTTGTATCAAATATTGTTTTTTACATGTTTGTTTCAAGTACCTAAAAGAAATAGGAGGCCAGGCGCGGTGGCTCAAGCCTGTAATCCCAGCACTTTGGGAGGCCGAGACGGGCGGATCATGAGGTCATGAAATCGAGACCATCCTGGCTAACCCGGTGAAACCCCGTCTCTACCAAAAAATACAAAAAACTAGCCGGGCGACGTGGCGGGCGCCTGTAGTCCCAGCTACTTGGGAGGCTGAGGCAGGGGAATGGCGTGAACCCGGGAGGCGGAGCTTGCAGTGAGCTGAGATCCGGCCACTGCACTCCAGCCCGGGCGACAGAGCGAGACTCCGTCTCAAAAAAAAAAAAAAAGAAAGAAAGAAAGAAATAAGAAAGATAGGAGCACTGTGAAAAAAAATGGAGAGTCAAGTAATCCAAGGCAAAAATGTAATGAAGGCAAAGTATGTGGAAGGCTGAGTGGAGGACCGGAAACTACTCCATGCAATGGCACCAGAATTTTGGAAGTTGTTAAAAAAAAAAAAAAAAAAAGAAAAAAACTGGTCTCACCCCAGACCAGATTAGTCAGTATTTTAGAAGGGAGGGGAGCAGACGTCCATATTTTTAACACTTCCTCAAGGAGTCCGATGTTCCTCCAGGTTTGAGAGTCACTGGGTAGGTGCCAGCCAGCCTATCAGCATTGGTGGCATAAAGCTGAGGATTATTTGTATGCGATTACAAGTTTTGGAGACACCAGTTGAAATAATCTAAACATTCTGAATATTAAAACCTAAGTATTTAACGTGATAAAACTAGGATCTGGAAGTTGAATGGAGTGATTGCTTTGCGGGTATACAGAGCTGCATCTAACTCAACCCTCTTGAAAATGTTAATTAGCACCAAACAAAGAACAATGGAAGATGTCTGCTTTTTTCCTTGGAGACCAAGATAGGGACGAGTAGTTTTGCATGTGCGCAGAATGTGGAAATGGCAAAGAGATTTAAATAACGAATTTAAATAAGTTTCATCCCACTGGGAGAGACACTTCTGATTATCTGTGACCTACACAAATTATCATGATTCTCCCCACTGGCCTACCATAATTTTAATAACTAATCAAACTAAGCTTGAAGGTCCTGCGAAATGCCAAATATATACAAGTGCTTTTGCTAGTTACAAAGCCAGTACTTGCTACCTGACCTTTTTACAATTTCTCCAACTACTTAGTCACACCCCAGCCACAGGTTTAAATGTTCAGCGTTGATTTGGTCCTTATTGATCCTAGGCTGCTACCTGTTTGGGCTGAGAAATGACCTTCTGTGGACATCTAGGGAGGCTTGCCCTGCTGTGAGAAGAATTTCAAAAGAAGTTTGGCTAGAAATTTAATGCAGATCTGAAAAGGTTGCTAGTGAAGCTACATGTACTGGAATGAGATACAATAAGTCCCTAGTGATGGTCCAGGCCCAGGCAAGTACCTAAGCACAACGGGGTTCACCAACGAGTTAGCAGAAGGTTAATGAGGGCAGAGCATATAGAAACAGGTGCTTCGGGCTCCTAGGAGATTTCTTTACCTCTCTCCAGGTTTCAGTCTATTTCCTCACTCCAGCCTCACTCTCCAAATTGTAACTTACATGTTGGGAGCTTAAGCTGAAAACCTCATTAAAATCTTGTTCTCTTCTCCTGCCCCGTGATTTGGCTTTTGCATCCTTGACTTTACACCAGTACTTTTTAAACTTTAATGTGCTTACCAATCACCCAGGGATTTTATTAAAGTGTAGATTGTGAGCAGGTCAGTAGATCTGGCTTGGGGCCTAAGATATGAATTTCTAACAAGCTCCCAGGTGATGCTTCTGCTGTTGTGCCAGACCACAGCATGTGCAGCAAGGCCCCAGTTACTAGGTCCTACCCCCAGAATTTATGATGCAGTTGTCTGGGGTGGCACCAGGAATTTGCATTTCTACTTAGTTCCCAAAGGATGCCAATGGTCAGGGTCTTCACACTGAGAATCACTGCCTTAGCCTGCTGCTCCCCACTGATTTGAGCTGTCACTACTGAGAAGGGCAGGTTGCTGCCCCTTCCCCTGACACGTGCTGGTTCCTCCTACTCTCTTGGCAGTTTTTGCAGGGATGTGAGTTGAAAGATAATCATCTTCTTACTCTTCAGGTATCTGTAAGATAGGAAGAAAAAGAAATCCTGCCAAAACTGAAGAACGTCTCCCAACCTTTTAGACCCTGAAATTCTATAGTAATAGAGAAGAAAAAATGAAACAAAGAAAAACAGAATGACTCAACTACTCAGATTAGAGCCTGGAATTAAAAGCTGATAGATAGCCTGCTCTACATCATCCTAAAATTACTTGTGCCTGGTCTCAGACTAAGGCTCCTGCCTAGAGCTGTATAGTAAAGATATCACTTTGTTACCCACCACCAAGAGCCCGAGGAGGCAGGACTCAAGGTCTGGTTCAGAGCAGAGCTTCTCACTGTGCTCACACTTGTGCAGGCATCAGAAAGTCCTGGAGGGCTGTTAAAACAACGACTCTTGGTCCAGGGTGGGGACGGAGAACTTGTGTTTCTAAAACATTCTGTTGCTCATAGGACTGGTGCCAGACCACACTTAGAGAACCACTCAAATTGAATGACACCCCTGTTTTACTTGCTTCCGTTTTCCACCAATTAAGAAATGGCAGTCACAGGAAAGGAAAGGAAAATGATACATTTGCTGATGAAGCTGAAATGGGGAAATACGGTATAGGCAGAGATTGTCAATGGATTTCTTAAGGCTGAACCCGAGAGTTAGACATACATGTGCACCCACTCACAGGCAGCACTGGATCCTGGGAGCATCCCTTTATGGGGACCTGCCCATGAAAATGTAAGACCTGGAGAAACAGAGGGGGGACACACGCTTCCTGCAGGCAGCTAGCTCCTGAAGAGAATGAGGAGAGGAGGGGGCGGAGGTAGGCAAGCTCAGTTCCTTCTATCAAACCCATCGATCAGGTAAAACACTCCACTCTCCCAAATAATGCAGGAAATGAGGGAATCGAGAAAGACCAGGAAGGATGAGCTCATGGATGTCCCTCCCTTAGAAACAGGAATAGTCAATCAGTAGCCCTCCTCCCGAAGAAACTAAGGTCCAAGCTTGCCAACCCCCTCCCACACCAAATACCAGGCTTGTCCCCCCAGTGAGCTTAATTAGTAACTAAATTGAGTTCAAATTCTATCCCACCTTAGACTGGTTATTTAGCCTCTGTGAGCCTTAGTGTGAAATCTACACCATTGGGATAACATAAGTCTTGTCTCCAGTGATCGTTGTGAGGATTAAATGAGCTATCACTTTATATCTAGGAGGGACTCTCCATATAACAATTTTCCTTCTCTGTCTTCCTTCATCTCTTAGCCTGGTGACTTGATATGATAAAATATGTCATATTGTACTTGCTCTTATAAAACCTGCAATCTTCAGAAAAAGTATAGAAATACAAAAATGTTAAATACAGTGTAAGGCAATGTTTTGAAACTATAAAGAGAAATTAGTGTGAAGACTAAAGGAGATGATGTGTAAAATGCTTAGTGATTAGTAGTTGTTTAGTTTAACATTTTTCTAAAAATTCCAAACTGGAAGATTGGGAAAGAAACTAGGGTTGTCTATACAGGCTTCAGAGGAACTTTGTGGCTTTGGTTGTCTTCAAGAGGAAAGACAACTGCTCATCACAGGAGAGGGTAAGGATAGTTGAGAGATGGGGAACAGCATGGGCTGAGGCTTAGTACTTCAAGGGACCAGTGAGACAGGAGGACAGACCTGGATGGGTGGTCGCTTGCTCTGTTCGCAATCAGTTCTGGTCCTGAGCCAGTCACCAGACTTAAAAGGTCCCCACGCTGTAGTCTTTTATATCATTGCCCATTCAGGTTGCAGGCATTGAGAGCATAACTAGTAGCAATTTCTCTGCCTTTCATGTATAATGACTCGATTGATTTGAATGTCAGGGCATGTCTCTAAGTCTGGAGGGTAAGCAGTCCATCCTGTGAGGGAGCATAGTTATTTTTCTTTCTTTAAGTCAATGATTCTCTTTGACTTGGCTGCACATTCAAATCACCTGGGAGTATTAAAAATAGTAGCAAAGCTCTACCTTTTGTCAACAAACTTCACATCTCAAAGGGTGGAGGCTGGTATCTGTATTTTCTTAAGAGCTCTTCAGATGATTCTAGCATGCTGTCTAGGTCAGGAAAGTCTGTGGCCAAGGCAGCCTGTTCACTTGTGTGGAAATGGCATTTCTAGCATTGATTTTTCTCAGGAATGATTAGGAAGCAATTAACAAACAATTAACCAGGCTGTTAGTATGCTATGGATAAGCACCAAACCTGCATGGAATTATGAAATAAAATAACCAAGAAAAACATGTTTTTCAAATGTAAACTGGGATACTGTTTTATATGCAAAATAAATGGCCTGGCAAACAAAGTGGCTATATTTATATAAATGCTTAACTTTTAGTCATGTTTCTAAATCACATATTATTTTGCAATAAAATAAAGATTATGAAGACAGAACAACTTAATGAAAACATGTACTTGACTATTTGAGTTGAGTAAAGTCATATTTATCTTTTTTCAATGACTAATGGCTAATTGGATATTTCGTTTCTGAAGTGGTAAGCTGTTTAAACAAATATAAAGGAGAAATCTTACTTTGGTTAGCAGAACCAGGAAGTGAATCTATGTTAGTGTCCAGTTTCCATTCATTGACTTATTCATTCAATAAGTATTTATTGAATTTCCTCCATTGTGTACCTTGCATTAGACTAGAACATGGTTATACTGTTTGTTTTTGTTGCTGTTGTTGTTTTTAGAGACAGGGTCTCGCTCTGTTACCCAGGCTGGAGTGCAATGGCACAATCATGCCTCACTGCAGATCATTCTCCTGGGCTCAAGTGATCCTCCCCCATCACCCTCCAGAGTACCTGAAACTAAGGTTTGTGTCACCATATCTGGCAACTATCAGTATTGTTGACTAAAGCAGGTTTGGTTTCTGAACTTTTGTTATAAGTACTTATAATCTAATGGAAGAAAGATGATAATAAATGATGAGTTGTGCTAAGTGCAATGAAGAAAGTAAATAGGGTGATGGAGGAAAACTGTGTGTGTGTTTTGTAAGGTGCTCTACTGTGACAAAATCTGAAGATCCTATCCACTCTTCTGAACCAAGACTGAAGGACAAGGTGGAGCCAATTTTCAGACATAGAGCGCTGTGAGACAGAAGGCCCAGGCAAAGAAGAATTTAGCCTGTGAGAGGCTCTGAAAGATGAATGTGTTAAAATAGGGAGTTGTCACACACATGCATTCATGATCATTCTTTTTTTCCTCAGTTTGTTCTTTTGTATGTCTTTATTTTTCCTCTTAAGATCAATTGAAGTCAATATTTGTTGAGTATTTTCTATGTGTCAGTAGTTAAGATAGTCTGAGACAGTACAAGGAAGAAATTTTAAAAAAAGAAAAAGAAAAACCTGATGGGAGAAACAACCCTGACCTAAAGGAGGCATACTGTACTTGCTCTTAAAAAAAAAGTGCAATCTTGAGGACAAGTGTAGAAATATGAAAATGTTAAATACAATATAAGGCAATATTTTGAAACTATAAAGAGAAATTAGTGTGAAGACTAAAGGAGATGATACGTAAAATGCTTAGTGATTAGTAGTTGCTTAGTTTAACATTTTTTTAAAAATCGTAGTTCAAACTGGAAGACTGGGAAAGGTAGCGCTGTCTCTAAGAAAGACATGCATACAAGTTATGAAAGTGTGTGCAGTCGGAAAAAGGCAAAGGAGGGTGTCTAGCTTTCCCTGGGGGATCTACAACATCAGGCAGGATTTCTTCCATGAGAAGGGCCTCATAGACCCCAGTGAATCACGAAGATGATCCAACGATGTTTGGTTGGCAACAGTTAAGCTGGTGAGGAGGAGCGTATTAATTAGAAAAAAAAAAAAAAAAAGGTTATGCCTAGATAAGAAAACTGGAGAATCAACTCAATTCAGCTTTCCATATCAGTCATCCAATCTGAATGCTTCTAAAAGAATTCACAATCAAAAGTAATTTCACAGTGGTTCCAGTTCTGGCTGCACATTAGAGTTACCTAGGCAGCTTCCTAAAGCACTGGGGTCTAAACCCCACTGCAGACAAATGACACAGTCTCTGTGGGGCAGGGCCAGAGAAGAGCATGTGACATTCATTTACAAAAGATTATGAACTACTGCCTCATCCTAATAGGACCTCAGTCTTCATAAGTAATGCCAATTCAATATGGCAAGACCACAGTTTCTCCCTTAATCTCTACATTTTTTTTTCCTGACTGAGAAAAGTTACTCAAAGAACCAGTTCAAATACTACCTCTTAAGTGAAACATTTATTTATACTCCTGGGAAAAATTATTTCTTAGCAAAAGAATTAAGGAAGCCCTATTGAGGTATTTTATACACTGACCTTCCTGTGATTACATATCAGGCTACACAATCTTCAAGGGTTTAGTTACATTAAAATACATAGCACCTAGCCCAATGTCCACAACATATCAAGTCTTGAATATAGGAAGGGAGGGAGGGAGGAGGGAGGGATGAAGGAAGAAAGGAAGGAAGGAAGGAAGGAGGGAAGGAGGGAAGGAAGGAGAGGGAGAAAGGAAGGAAGAAAGGAAGGAGGAGAGGGAGTAAAGGAAGGAAGGAGAAAGGGAAGAAGAAAGAAGAAAAAAAGGAAGGGAGAGAGGGGTGGGGAAGGAGAAATAAAGGAAGAGGGAGAGGGGTGGGAGAAAATAAGAAAGAGGGATGGAAGGGAGGGAGAAAAAAGGGAAGGAGGAAGGGTGGAGAAGAGGGAGAAAGGAAGGAAGGAAAGAGGGGAGAGAGAAAAGGAAGGAATAGCAGAGAGAGAAAGGAAGGAAGAGGGTAGGGAGAAAGGAGGGAAGGAAAGAAGGAAGAGAAGTAGGGAGGGGGGAGGGAGGAGGGAGAAGTAAAGGAAGGAAAGGAGGGAGGGAGAGAGGGAGAAGGAAGGAAGGAAGGAAGGAAGGAAAGAAGGAAGGAAGGAAGGAAGGAAGGAAGGAAGGAGGATTCATAAATAAGAATGATTAAATTAGTTGCATACCAGGGTGTGCCTTTGGCAGTTGAGGGTATTCAGGTACCAGAGACCTAAGAGAAAGGGTACAAAAAGGAAAGGTAGAAGTGCCAGGGAGACTACTTGTATGAGGGCTTCGGCAGCATTTTCAACTTACCATTTGATGTTTTTAGCTTTAGAATACTTTCCTCAAATATATATAATAGAAATTAGTAGCCATAAATGTGGTCCCCTGACCAACAGCATCTTGAGATTGATTAGAAATGCAAATTCTCAAACCTACTTCAGACCTACCACACCAGCAACTCTGGAGATAGGGCCCAGCATTCTGATTTTGCAAGCCTTTCAACATGTTTCTGATGTGTCCTCAAGCTTGAGAACCACTGGTGTACATAAAAGTCAACTTACTTTGGTTGAAACATAGCTAGTAAATAGCTGTCAATCCCTGCTCCCCTTCCATGCAATACACACAAATACAGTCCTGTGGAGTCTCTCTCCATAGAATCCCCAAGTACTCACACAACAAAGGCAAATAAGCTGTCCTTGCAAGTGTGAGCCTCCCTCTATGTTATACACAAGTCTCAGCGTTGCCTGACCCCAGAGTTCCTATGGTTCTCCACATGTGTACTTCAAGAGGAATTATTTCTCTTGCTGACTTTTAGATTCAGACTTTTGCTAATTCACACAACTCCAGGTCTAATGATTGCCAGAAATTTGTCTGATTAAAAAAGAAAAAGTCAGTTAAAACAGTTTTCAGTTTAGTATGTGAAGCCTACCCAACCCTGTTCACTTTCTACCAAACAGTCCTTCCCTAATGTTGTAACCTTCATAAGTAGTCCCAAAGCCATCCACACTTCTGTAGGCACCATTGATATAGCATATGCTGAGCAGATCCCCAAGCTGCCATTTCACCCAATCATATTTTAGACAGTTGAAGTCTTTATTTGAGAAGCATTCCAATCTGAGGGTTTTTTTCCCTCATCTACTTAAAATTTCATAACTGTGTTAATTTATCACCCCTCCTCATTGTGTAGCTTCCGAGTAAGTTATATAGTAATGGTGAATGATAAATCAGAGGGCCAGGCCTATATTACTCATGACATTGTAATAGTATTAATCTGAGATAGCTTTTAATTGTTCGTTCTACAGTCTTTAATGCTAAGAAGACATAGATGTTTCCATTATTCTAATTGTATTTCAAATAAATGTATGGGCTCAAATTTTTCCTCTTTGTTAAAAAAAAAGGCTAAATTAGAGACGTTTGCATATAAAATGAATTATTTTACAGCAAAACTTTGATTAATCACACTGAAAAATAGCAGAAACCTCAACTGTATGTATATTGTCTGCACTTAGTTTGTCAGAAAATGACAAAAAGGGTCAGAAAATAAGGTTTCCTTGTGAAATTGCAAATCAAAATTTTAAAAAACTTTGAAAGCAACCCCCTCTGCCTCTCATATCTGTAATCTAGTTAAGTGAAAATGGATGCTCAGATAACCTGTGGTCCTTTTAGCTATCAAACCAAAAGTGGATTATTTTCAAAGGCTTCATTTGCAAGATAAGAAACAGATTAATGCATTTTCAAAGTACTTTCAACAAGACTATTGAGACAAATTAAGTTAATTTTGAAGTTATTGAAAAGACCACTTTCCAAGTATTCCAGTCAATCAAACTTTAATTACAGTAACTACATATATTGATCATACTTAGAAGAAAAAGGCAGTTACTCAGAAAAAGTGAAATTTCCGGGTAATTGATGCTTTCCATATGAAGCACCAAAACATTTGGGTATTAACCATTGTGGTTGTAGTTAAACCATTTGTGGTCTGACTAAAGGGAGAACAGTGACTGTCTTTAGATATTCCTGATGGCATTTGTATCAGTTGGCATCATTCATATGGGCACAGCGAATAAAGCAGGGACTGGTCTATAAAGCATTCTTTTCTTTCAGACAGTGGAACTCAGTATATTTACTTTCTTCTACATTAAGGAGTCCAAGATCGGTGCTGTAAATTTATTTTATTTTTTTTAGAAACTCTTTAGTTTTGTCTTCCCCTCCTGCTATCTCTTGGTGGCCACTACTACACTAATGTCTTTGGCAAGAATTTCTACAGAGTTGTTTGGGTCTGTATCTGAAAGTGGCCTTCTGTCTATCTTACTTCACAACCAGGAGGTTGTGGGGACAAGGCAAGTATTTTGGACCAGAAAAGCAGATCACAGAAGATTTATAAGTGTTTAGGCAGCAGTAGGTCAGATACCAGAGGAATAAATTGAGATCAAGAGTGCGAAATGAGAATTTCCAAGTATATATGATTAGACAGAGCCTGGAGAATTGCCAGGAACTGGTGGGGAATGGGTCAGAACAAAATGATGTCAAAGTGCCAGGCCAAATAGCAAGTAAGAGATCTCTGGAAATTGAAGCAGATGGACAAATTTGAAAAAAGATAAAATAAACAGAATTTGGAATCAGATATATGGAAAACATACAAACAGAGAAGCAATTGATATCTTAACTTGGACATTCCTTATTTCTTAAATCTTGAAGTCACCCACTTCTCACCATCTGCACCATTACCATCCTAATCTGAGCTATCATATCTCTTCTATAAGGTCTAATCCTGTAGAAGTCCCTCCAGCTGGTCTCCACAGGCAGGAGATGCCATCGCTGGCCCACCCAGATCCTCTTTACCAGGCAGGTGCGTCCATCCCCCAGCAGCTGTGAGCATCGGCTGCTAATAGTCCCCAACTGCATCCTTCCTCTGAGAACCATCCTAGCATATAGGAAAATACCTGGGAGAGTAGTGCACCCTCCCTTTGGCATGCATCCCCCAGCCAATTAATTAGTAACAGGAATCCAAAGACTGGCTCCTCAACTTGAGGTGAGATAAACCTGTGGTACCATGCATGCTCCAGGTATTCCTGTAGGATCAGGTAGAGTGACAACAGATGTCAGTTAAAGCAGGTCTTCACTGAATGAACTAACCTGGAAGTGTAAGTATTTCACTTTCCTCAATTCCTTATTGTTATATATATACACACACACACACACACACATATGTATATATATGTATATATGTGTATATATATGTGTGTGTATATGTGTATATGTGTGTATATATATGTGTGTGTGTATATATATGTGTGTGTATTCATATACATATATTTAATTTCATTTCCTAGGCCCTCTCCCACTTGGACAAGCACCTCTCTCTCAAACCCTGCTTCTGGGAAGCCTTATATAAGATGCACTGTCTTCACACATGCTGCCCTGCAGAATACATAAATACAGTTATTTAACTTAGGATAATGCCATATGATTGGCCAAAATTCTATTTTGAATTTCATTCTAGACAGAAGAAATTTTTTATTATTAAGATGAGTGAAATTTGTATTAAAAAGGATAAAAGCGCAACTCAATTTCTGACTTCATAAAGATTCAATATTGTTTCTTACTCATTCTAGTTGGAAATAGTCAAGAAACTCTCTGAAAGTAGAACATTTCAAAAAATTCTGAGAAAATTAAGATATTTAGAAACAGGATACTTGTTTTGAAAAATAAGTAAAGTAAGGGAAATAAAAAAATTTTTTCTTGACTACTTTGACTTTACTGGGTACATCACATGCATTCATAGATTCTGATAGCACTTCAGTTTTTTTGTTGTTTTCTCCATGTTGCAGCTAAAATATTGGGGCTCAGATGACTTTAGAAACTTGCCCAAGGTCATATAACTAGCCAGTTTTAAGTTTGAACCAAGGTATCTGACTCCAAACCCTTTGTGCTTTTCTTTCTGCCAATGTACAGTATTCCAATGAGTGCAAATTAAGCATTTAAACAGCTGGAAAAGCAATTTTAAAAAGTTGGGGTACTTTTAGTAATTTAAGTAAATCTGGGAAATACTATATATTATATCCCTATTGGGAGATAATTCTTCCTGGATCTCATATGTTTCTCTAAAGTCTGAGTCTCATGAGCAAAAGCATTTATAGTCAATTTAAGACTGTATAAGGAGGCATTCCAGATTAGTAGAGGCACTGTTTTCCCGTCCTGAAAGAGACTTGCTTGTATGTTTGTATTCCTGGGTACTACAGATAATATCTCTCTCTGTAGGGAAGATAGATGGGTTTGCTAGCAGTATTGCAACAAGATTGGGAATTTCCTAAGCTCAGTGTTCTCAGATGTAACCCAAATCCCTTTGTGCACAGCATCCTTTGGGTCCTCTGCACATCACCTCCAGGGGACTTGAGGAGCAGCGGGGAACCAGTGAAAGCACGGAGCTCAGGATGCCTCCTGTGATGAAAATAACAAAGTGTCTAAATCCATTTGAGCTCACTGGCTCCTTACCAGCCAAATCTGCGGGAGTATGGAAACCACTGCACACATTCCCACCATACTACTTCTAAGAAACTACTTTACCATTTGACAATCCTCCTCCTAGGAATTCGAAACTCCAAGTAAGGGCTCTGAAAAGACTTCAGATAAGGAAACCCATTGATTTTTTTTCATTTTACCTAATATAACTTGTTTTCTTGTCTTGGATATTAATAGGAAACGCAGCACCACAGAGACGGGAAGCCAGATAGCCAAGCCAGTTTGGGGTCTCTGAAATAACACTGTGCTAGCTGCTACTTTCCCTGTCTCATTTGAAGATTCATTCTCCTCCTGCCTAAGCACACCCAGAAGAAATTCATGAAGCAGCTGCTATGCCTCTGAGTCACTGCTTTATTTGCTTTTCCTGTATCCACCACCTTCTTAGCTTTAATTACAGGGTTTGGCACATTCTTAAGGTAAGGATAAATTCATAACAGAGATGTTCTCCTCTTAAAGACCAGCTCTGGAGGAAGCCTTAAGCATTAGATCAAGAATCCACTTAGATGTCTATGCCTCTTCTACATCTTTTCTTCTGCTTACTCTAATTGCTATGCAGTCCTATCTAACCTCTAAAAGAGAGTCTTTCTTCTCCCTCCTGTTGCATTCCTTGGTATAATGGTATAAACAACTAAGAAGCTGAAATAATATGATGTGAACTTTCCTAAAAGCCAGGCTGAGAATTCTGCAATAGGAGCTAGTAAGTAATAAAAAAGAACTCAGCTGGAAATATACATTGAAAAAATAAATTGGAAGATGGCTTTAAATGCTTTTGAGTAGTCCCATGGAATATAAAAGGAAGCAGAACACAGACAATGATAAACAAAACTTTCAAGACTGACTCAATAAGTAGCTCTTAAAATAGCTATGAGTTTCCCTCCTAACACCCAGCAGGCTGCCAATCGCCAGACAGACAAATCGAACAATTAAATGCTATGAGGCAGCATCAGAAAAGATCCATAACGTAACATTCTGAGCGAAGCCTTAACCACTGCCAGGCACAAGAGGTTGTTTCTGACCTGGACAAAACAGTGAAAATGCTGTGAAATGTATTCCTTTACTGAGCATCTATGATGTGACTGATAATCTAATGTGCACTGGGAATGCTGAGATGAGAGATACAGCCTTTTTCAAAATGTAGGGAAGGAAACAGATGAGTAAAATAGTCAATATTATATATATATATATATCTCACTGGGAGATTGGGGGAAAAGCACTTCACTCAGATGTGGGGTATTTGAAGGGCTGAGTCCTGAGATGAGACTTTCAAGGAGAGGAGAGATTTTCCAGGTTAAAAAAAAAAAAATCAGCAAATAGAGATTGTAGGAGGATGTGGTGAGTTCAAGGGCATCAAGCCATGAAAGGGCTGGTGCTTTGGGAGATACCGCAGGCCAGTCTGGCTGGAATGCTGAAAACATGTGAGGACAGATTGTGAAATGACTCTGGAGCTTGAAAAGAGGTAAAATCATGAAAGGCCTTTTGTGTCACGCTAAGGGACTTGGATTTCATCCTGAGAGTGAAGAAGAAACCACTGACATGATTTATAGTCAGGTCTCACTCTTTTTGTTTTTTCCTCTTATGGCCTTCCGTGAGCGCTAACACTGGTTGGCGGAATGGCCAATTCATAATTTATAGATCAAAGTATGCACTTCTCACAAAATAAATTCAAAATTGGTTAAATTTTTTAATATAGTGTGTTACCACTTCTTGACTTAATTTGTTTTTCTCCTGGTTTAAATTATGTTTCTAGATGTACAAAGTAAGTCTTTGCATTTTACAAAGATTTTTTAAAAAGCCAATATAAGGAGACTTCATGGTCTATTATATATGATAATAAGTTCCAATCGGAAAGAATCTGGTAGTGTTAATAAAGAATCCTTAAAATCAAAGAAGAGACCATGTTTACTTGAAACATTTATAATTCACATATCCCAGTGACAATTAGAACTGGAGGGGGAGGGAAATCAGCCACAGATCCATGAGAATTTGGCATATGTGGCCTCTAGTTTTACACAGGCTAATAGATTTTCAGCTAAGCTTGAATATGGAAGTCTTGAAAACTCTTTCCTTCATCCTCTGTTTCCTAGAGATTACTCTTTCAAGTGATCTCATCATTGTCAGGCTCTCTGATAAGATCCTAGACCCTGGCTGCAGTTCGACTCCAGAGTGCTCTTTCCTTTATATTATCTCCACAGACCTGACTCTTTTGCAGAGAGAAATTTTTAAATTTGGGACACTGTAAAGAGCACATCAAATACTGAAAACTGTTTCATGAGGATCAAACGCTTGCTTTCTTTATGCAGCTACTTTTGGTAAATACTGTTTAAATAGTTACTAGGAAGTCTTCAGCTGTATTACTAAATGATATTGCAGTGAACATCAAAAATGAGAGGATAGTTCATTTAATCTGAAAAGCTGCATATTTTTATATTATTTATACTGCAGTGCTTGACATAGTTCACTGTTTTTCATTTCCTTGCAACTGCTGGCCTCTTAAATTGCTATTTTTTTTTTAAACATGTTTCTATTACATTCAGGCTTCTTCCTTGCTGAGTTATTTTGGAAAAAAAAAAAAAAAGAAAACAGTTTTTGATCTCAAATGTACTGGTATTAAGATTTATCCATACAATTAAAAAATTTTAAATGTAGGCCTAGAAAGACATTAGAATTGTTCTAGACTTTTTATAGCATCAAATTTCCTCAAGTCTCTACCATTGCTTAAATTTGCCACCCAGCTAATGTGTATGAGATCAGTAAAATAGAAGTAGTGGCATTTCTATTTGATGAAAAGTTCTATTTAATTATTTATATTTGTCCCCATGAAGGCTGATAGTGCATCAAGATTGAAAAAAAATTATATGTATACAAATATATAAAGAAGATAAATTTATAATATTTATTTTAGAACACATTGTTGCCCCATAAAAATAACATTTTGATGTGTTAAGAAGGAAAGAAAGGAAACAACAATTAAACAAACCACCAATTAGATTGAGTGGGAAAGTGTTTCCTTCCTATACTTATCCATTTAATACTTTGGCTTAAATTTGCAATTTGTGAATGCAATTTTAGAGAAGGAAAAAAATTCATTTATATTGTGTATGATAAGAATGGTGCAGGGAAACATTCTATTCGTTGTGACCTTGAGGGACCTTGAGGGGCTTTTGTAATATGCCACATACTCTGTGTTTAGTGTAGTGGTAGAATTCTAGCTTTTGAATGAACATGGTTTTGAATGATTGGTCCATACTGGGGCCATCATTTCAATCAGGAATTACCAACTCTGTATATTCCAAAGGTTATGTGGGGGAGGGAACTCCCCTTATAAGCTGAGGGGGCCTGTAACATGGCATATTTTCATTTTTTCTTCTGATTCTTATTCTTTCAGAAGTAGCCACCTTTTGACCATTATCAATTTTTAAAAATTGTACTTTGCATGTTTAATCCATTTTTAACCAAAATAATTACACTGGTGTGGTGGTAAAATTCTGTGTCATTGGGGAATGCATATAAAAACTTGATGTTAAACATACCATAGATTCACTCAATTTTTTGATGGGAAATTTTCTGAGCAAAGGCCGTCTAAGTATGATTCGGATATATCCCAAAGAGGTTATGAATTGCGTCATTTATCTAGTAATTAATTTATTCACTCTTGTTCGTTCATTCATTAAGTGAGCATTATGTGAACAATGAAGCACTACTAAGGCACAAGCACAACAAATACAAGAGATAGAGCCAAGCACATATGCTTCGGGCAGTGTGGCCAAGGACAGGCTTCAAAAGACACTCCTACTACAGTCAGAAAAATCTTAGATCAATTATAAGTAACATGCAGTGTATTTTACTACTTTTCTAATATTTCAAAAGAGAAAGGAAATTTTCCAGTGGCCTAAACACACAATAATTAGCTAAAACTTAAAATAATAATAATAATATCAAACAATTTGGAAATTCCACTTTACTGTGGTGCATTTATTGCTATCAGTGCTGAGACTGGGAAGCTAACTTGGGAACTTCATTGAAAATATTGGAAATGAAACTGAGACTCTTACATTTGGTTCAGATCTTCAAAGGCTCAGACAGTTTCATGTCAGTAACAACCTCTGGCTCCAAGCATAAGTAATAAAAATCCTAACTGGAGGAAAGCTTAGTCATTTTTGCCTCTCAGGGGTCATACAGATTAAATTCAATCAAATGTGAGCTCACAATAAACCTCAAAGCAATACATGTAATATGTAAACTGCCATGAGTGAGAGTTTGCAGAAATAACAAACGTATTTAGACTCTCAAGGACTTAAGAAATTAAAATTATTATATATAGAATATAAAATAATACATGAAAAGATCAAATCAATAAAAACTAAAACACAAAAACGAGCATGGAATAAAAAATTATTTAAAATAATTAAACAGATTTGGAAAAGACCTAAATGATGGAATTCTCAGAAACCGTCATCACTGAAACGAAAAATTCTATGAGTTACTGTACTCCCATTTCATCAGCTAAAATAAAATAATAATAATAATACCAGAAGTTTTGCAAGGATTAAGGGACACTGGATTTCTTAGACATTTCTGGTGGGAATTTAAAATGATACAGCCGCTCTGGAAAAAAGTCTTCATCTTCTTATAAAATTAAATATGCAATTACTATTTGACCCAGCAATCACATTCTTGGACATCTATTCCGGAGAAATGAACTTTTATTCACACAATAACCTGCCTGCTAACATTTATAGCATTTTTGCTGGAAACAACCCAAATATCCTCCAGTGGGTGAATGGTTAAAAGTTCCACTGCATTCATACAATGGAATACTACTCAGCAATAAAACAGAATAAAGTACTGCTATAAGCAACAACCTGAATGGATTGCAAGAGCTTTACACTTAGTGAAAAAGTCAAATTTCAAAATATTACATATTGTATCATTTCATTTATGTAACATTCTTGAAATAATAATAATATAAAAACCTATAGATATGGAGAACAAATTCATAGTTGCCAGGGGGGCAGAGATGGGGGTAGGATTTGAATATAAATAGAGTTATTTCCTATGATGAAACTGTTCTGCATCCTGATTGCAGTGGTAGTGATACGAATGAACATAGGCTGAAACTGCACCACAAACACACACACACATACACACACACACACGAGACAGAGAGAGAAATGGACTCAGGTAAAAATGACGAAAAGTGAAAAATGTCAGTTATCTATTTAACAGTGCGCAAATGTCAATTTCCTGGATTTGATATCATACTACAGTTATATAAGATGTCACTGTTGAGAGAAACTAGTGAAAGATTCACAGGACTGTAGGTACTTTTATTGCAACTTCCCATGGATCTAAAACTACATTAGAACTAGAAAAATAAAATAAAACCTTAAAGCTAAAATTAAACAACAACAATAACAACACACCTCTTTGGGAAGTATAAGACCATAGTTAGACAGCCAACGCTCAGGTAGGATAAAAGTCAAAAAAAAAAAAGTTTTAAACTGAAAGACTGAAAGATAGATTTGAAGGAAATAGTCAAAAATAAAGAAGATATATAATATGAAAGTGGTGTTGAGAGACATGAATGATAGAATGACAAGGTCTAATATAGACCTAATTGGTGAATGGAGGAGAGGGGAAATTTTTAAAAAATAGTAGTTTATAGTACCAAAAAATGATGCATGATATGAATCCACAGATAAGAGCATTAAAAGGATGCCCATGATGTAGACATGTTGTAGAAAAAGTGTAGAACACCAAAGGAAAGAAAGAAAGGGAAAATATTAAAAGCATTCAGAGAAAAGAGACATCACCTAAAAAGCCAAATCATTTAGAGCACGGGTTCCTAAAAAGGGCTGCACATCGTGATTTCCATTAGGTGCTTTTGACTATCAAATGCCATACTCACCCCAGGGAAATCATGGTCTTTGGGAGTAGTCCTAGACATCAGAACTTCTTTTAATACTCACCATGCTCTTCCAGTGGTTGAGAACGATTAATTTAGCTTGTGAGCAAGCTTTTCTAGTAAGCAGTTAAGACTACTAGTGGAATACTATCTTCAAAGTTCTCAGAGGGGACAGGCATGGTGTCTCACACCTGTAATCCCAACACTTTGGGAGGCTGAGGGGGGCAGATCACCAGAGGTCAGGAGTTTGAAACCAGCCCAACATGATGAAACCTGAAAACCCATCTCTACTAAAAATAGAAAAATTGGCTAGGAATGGTGATGGGTGCCTGTAATCCCATCACCAACATGATGAAACCTGAAAACCCATCTCTACTAAAAATAGAAAAATTGACTAGGAATGGTGATGGGTGCCTGTAATCCCAGCTACTTGGGAGCCTAAGGCACAAGAATCTCTTGAACCCGGGAGATGGAGGTGACAGTGAGCCTAGATTGTGCCACTGCACTCCAGGCTAGACCATAGAGCAAGGCTCTGTCTCAAAAAATTCTCAGACCAAAAAAAAAATCAATCCAGAATTATATACCAAGCAAAATGAGATTGATATAAAGACATTTTCTGGTAGATAAAAACAGAGATCGTAACACAAAAGACTTCCACCAAAGGAATTTCTAAAGGATATATTCCAAAAGGAGAAAAATGAGATTCCCAAGAGGTTTGATAATTAAATGAGAATGGTGAGTAAAGAAATTGGCAAGTATGTAAGTAAATATAACAGGCTTTATCCTTAAGAATAAATGATCACAACAACAATAATAATCTCTGTGTGAGGTTTAGAAATGAAAATATGCTGAATAATATTTCTTGTAAGTCAGAGGGGTGGATCAGTGTTACAGTGCTTTAAAGTACTCAAATCATTTGGATTTGAAGTTGGATCTTTTACATCTCTGAAGTCAGAGAAGTTAAGATATTCACTAACTTTAGATATTAAGTTTGCATGCTAAACCTTCAGGGTTATCCCCTATCTCAGTCTTCTCAGACTGCCACAACAAAATACCACAGTTTGGGTGGCTTAAACAACAAAAATTTATTTTCCCACAATTCTGGAGGCTGGAAGTCTGAAATCAGGGTAGCAGCATAGTGGGTTTCTGGTAAGGACGTTCCTCTTGACTTGCAGACAGCTACCTTCTCGCTTTGTGCTCACCTGATCGCTTTGTGCACGTGTGAAGAGAGAGCAAGCTCTCTGGTATCTCTTCTTATAAAAACACTAATCCCAAGGGACCTGGACACTACCCTCATGACTTTACTCAACCCTAATGACTTTCCAAGGGCCCCATCTCAAAATACCATCCTGCTGGAGGTTAGGCCTTTAACATATGAATATGGGTGGAACACAAGCATTCAGTCCATAACACCCACTAAGGAGGCGGAGCTTGCAGTGAGCTGAGATCCGGCCACTGCACTCCAGCCTGGGTGACAGAGCAAGACTCCGTCTCAAAAAAAAGCAAACATATGATTGATTCAATTACAATAAAACAGGAAATGCAAAACACCGAAAAAGCACAAAACAAAGGAAAAGTTTAAATTAATCACATAATGTTTCCTGGGTCTTATAAACTGTCTTGGAAAGACATATTCTAATAAGCAATTAATTAAATACATTGCTTAAATGAGTGAGAGGAATGACAAATTGAGAAAGCAGTGATGCCACTGTGGGATAAAGAGAGCAGGGATAATGTCTTGGAAGGGATGCCTTGGGGGCTGGGGCCTGAAGAATGGGCTGAATTTGAGTGGGATGGGAAGACTACAGAGGGCTACCCAGAACCAGTTATTGCCATCTGATGAAGGATCTGCATTCGTTTTCTGTTACTGCCATAACAAATCACCACAACATTGGCAGCTTAAGCAACACACATGTATTATCTTACAGTTCCAGGAGGGCAGAAGCCCGGTATGAGTCTTACTGGGCTGAAGTCAAGCTATCAGCAGGGCAGTTTTTTCCTAAAAGCTCTATGGGAGGATGTATTTCCCATTCATTAGGGTTATTGGTGAAATTCAGTTCACTGTAGTTGCAGTACTCATGCCCCATTGACTGTAAAGTCAGATCCATTCCTACCTTCTAGAGGCTGTTGCATTAGCCGGCCCCTGAACTTCTTCCAACAGGAAAGCCAGTGGTTTGAGTCATTTTCAATTCACATTTCTCTGACAGTGCCAGGAAAGGTTCTCTAATTTTAAGGGCTCATGTTATTAGATTGGATCCTCCTGGATAAGTCAGGATACTTTCCCCATCTCAAGTGTCATACCCTTAATCACATCTGCAAAGTCCCTTTTGCAATGTCACATTTTCCAGGTATCTGGATGTGGATATCTTTGGGAGCTATTATTCCACTTACCACAGGGCCGCCTGGCAGAAAGAGAGGGTCAAATTACAGAACACAGGATAATGCAAGCGTTCTCAGGATCTGTCTTGATGGACTCCAAAATGGGCAAGGTCATTATTTGATAAAATATTGAATGTTTGATAAAATATTGATAAAATCTTGAATGTTCCATATTTTGATATTCAGATAAAGTTCACTTTTTCTGAATCAGACTATTGGTAGGGCAGGGGCTATGAGATGATAGCATAAATCACATTTCAGATTCTGAATGGCATTATAAGGCACTTTAGAAGTTCACATTTATTCCTAAGGGCAATGGGGAACCTCTTACATATTTTTATGTATCAAGAGGAAGACGAAATTAAGAGTTGAATAGTACGGTCATCTCTCTGCTTACCACTTAGAGAATGCATTGACAGCATAAATCTAGAGGACGGAATTAAGAAATACAGTTTGAAGGTTTAGAGTAGATTAAATGAGTGAAGGGATCACCGGAAGAGGGACAGTGCTATGGCAAATAAAACCCAGGAATCAGAATCAGAACACGTGGGCTGGATTAGTGGCTATTTTGCTGTGGATGTTGCTTGATAACTGTTTAAGTATTCTCTGAGCTGGTGGTTAACTGTTGGCAACTTGTCGTCAACTACAGGGGGAGTATTTGCATTACAGAAAATTTGCAAACGCTCTCCCACGTTTCCCCCAGAGCCAGAAGCCTCAGCAAGCTAGTGGTGGTGTGATATTGAAAAAGAAAAATACCTCAAATCCTCTATCTACAGGGAAGCTAGTATCAGTGAGGCCCCCTTCATAAGGTTGTTTTAGGGTTCAAAATGAAAATAGGTAGTATGCATGAGGAAGCAAGGTGGTCAGAAGTTGCTGAAATTTGTTTTGATGCTTTTGTAAAGTGTTGTTACTAGTACGGTCCCATAAACAGAACCTAAGTCAAATTATAAGTTTAACAATTTTCAGTAGGACAAACGTGCTCTCATTGCTAGAGTATGACTCGTTTGGATTATTACAAATAGAAATGTAAATACCTGTGTAAAAGAACATATATTCCTCATATGCAGATATATACATATACATCCAGGCATGCACACAACACACACATACACGCATACACAAGGAGTTAAAGTGACGTACAAACGTCTTTTTGTCTTTCAAGTTTATACTCAAAGACATTGGAAAAGGGAGACAGATGAAGATTAGAATGTCTGTCATTTTCCTGAACTCATTGGAAAATGAGGTTTTAGCTCTTTGGCCAAAGGTGTTTGCTCACTCCACCCCTGACACAGACCGAAACAACTAACTGATCTCAATTTCAGGCAATGCTAGAAAACCACAGTTCTCCCCAACATGAGCAAAGCCTAACCGCATGTGCACAGCAGGCTGGCTTTAAAAGATACCATGTTGTTGTTGTTGTTGTTGTTGTTGTTGTTGTTAAACTGATTCTAAAAGACAAAGAGAAAAACTATAATATCAAAATGCCCAAGCAGGGTTTCTTCCCCTAAAGGCAGCAGTTGTATGGGAAACATTCCTCCCTCTCCGGGGAAAAGTGAGCCAGGAAGAGGAATCAGGATTCTAATTCCATGGTGCAGTGCTAGCTAAGGGGACCTTATACCTCTAGAAGGCTCCTAGTAATAGGGAAAAGGGAGGATTTGTATGATTGAAGGGAAGAACAATAACAACAATACTGTGGTACCATTAATTTTATTTTTAGGAATGACATTACTTTTTATATTACTATAGGAATCCATGTACATGCTAGTAGTAATACTTCAACTAGATGGGAACATGAGAAATGCGGACATTTGCACAATGTTGGTAAGAGAGTGAATTGATCCCAACTTTTGCAAAATAAACATAGCACCGTGCTGTAAAACCAAAAGCGTGCTTTCTCCTTAACTTAGCAATCTCACTTATAGGAACTTAATTTATATTTAAATAGCAAATAAACACTAAAGGAAGACATGATACTTGCATATTTATATAACTGGGATGGAGGGAGCACATGGACTACAAAATGTAGAACAATCTTATACATCAAGCATAATTTTGGCCTTGAATAGTAATGCCATTGTTCAGCTCTGAATTTCTTTTATAGCCTGAGTCCCGCTATAGAATTTTTGCTATTGTTCTTTCATCTGTAGGTCACTTCTCTACAAGGAATAATCAGGATTTCCAGGAACTACTCACATACTCAAAAATTTTGAAACGAATGTTATGTCTTGGCCACATCTCCTTGATATCCTTCAGCAGGAAATATGTGGTTATAAAATCAAATGGGAAAATATGACTGCAACGGTGGAAAAGGTTTTATTGTCAGATACACTAAAACACTTTGGATATGAATGTTATGTTTAATTGGCATAAAAATCTAAACACTTACCCACTATGCTGTGATTATGGCCAGTGTCATTCTTCAGAGCTAATTCATTTAGAATATGTTAAGAAAAAAATCCTGTGAGCATCAATAATTGAGGAAAATTGAACTCTTGAGCTTTTGCCAGAGATTTGACTGTACGCATTTTATGTGTTAACTGAGAAGAAGTTGACAACTTGCTACATTCTGAAATTGTCTCAGTTGAAATTTGAGTTGCATGGGACATTAGCCATTAGCCCAACTGCAGGGCTGTTCAGTGTGGCCGTACCATGCCAGTGCTCAGGAGACAGCAGTCACACCTCAGAATTATTTCCTTCCTCACCTAGACTGCTGTCACGGCAAAGCCACCTGAACATCCCTCATTGTTTTGTCTGTCAGATTCATCATCTGCTTCCTGATTCGACAATCAGCATCACCTGTTACCTGAGGGAGTCCATCCTTGTAAGAATAAGAAACTTGACTAAGGAAAGTTAGTGTGTGGTTGCATCTTTAAAGAGCACAAATGATTTTGTGAAGGCAATTGTTTGGATACCAAGGATCTCTTTCTATCTCTAGTGGTAGCACCCGTATGTGAATAGAGGGAAGGGGCTTCCATCTTAGCCAGGAGGAAACTCACTTGTTTAACATCACTGGAACTTCTAAGTTGAAGTGGAAAGGGGAGCACGTGATTTTCAATATTTAAAAAACTTCCAAGAGTAGCATGTTTCTATAGTCATGCATAATCTCAGTCCGATTTGAGGCTAATAAAATATTAAAAGTTTCCAACTCATAAAAGTATGGGAGTCCCATGGCATGGGCATGTAGTAAAACACTTAATAAATACTTTAGATTTTTTTTCCAAGGAAGCAGATTACATCTTGAAACACCCTTTACTCTCAGGCGAGTATGGTACGGTCAATAAGAGGTATCAAGTAAAATTAACTATTGAAGAAAATTCTTCATTCTAGAATCTAAATAGTTTCTCCTGAGATAACTTTTTTCCCCAGTTATTTTATTGTAATGGGATTACCCTAATATTCTTTGTTAAGATGTAAAATCATCTTTTAGAGCTGAGATATATAAAATTATTTTTTCATAGTATAGAGTTCTAAATCTTTGCGTCCTTATTTTATTTATTATTGTTATTAATAATGTTATTATTTTTGGAGACAGAGTCTTGCTCTGTTGTCCGGGCTGGAGTGGAGTGCATTATCTCGGCTCACTGCAACCTCTGCCTCCCAGGTTCAAGCTATTCAGCTGCCTCAGCCCACCGAGTAGCTGGGACTACAGGCATGCACCACCATGCCTGGCTAATAGTTTTGTATTTTTAGTAGAGACGGGATCTCACCATGTTGACCAGGCTGGTCTTGAACTCCTGACCTCGTGTGATCCACCCACTCGGCTACCAAAGTGCTGGGATTACAGGTGTGAGCCACCATGCCCAGCCACCTTACTTTATTTTCTTTAAAAATCAAAACAACATATTTGACTTAGGCCTTTATCAGACAGAGAGAAGGATACATATACCTAGGCTGGTAAATAATTATGTCATCCTCATTTGCAGTAGGAACTTTCTCCATAACTGTTGTACTTTAAGGATTAATTTTCCATATCTCATGTGTGTTTCTTAAGATCACCTCATACTTTTTTTTTTTTTTCAGTTAAAGCATAAATGTATTGACTCAATCTCAGTTTAAGAGGCAGGGTCCACAGAACCTTAGGACCATCTCATGGTGGCTAACCATCAATTGTTTTCTTTCATGACTTTTTAAGCACGTGTTGAGTTAGATGCAAAGATTCTGAAAGCAGATGGAGCTGACTCAATGAGCTTCCATTTATGTTCCAGCATGCCAGCATTAGCTGATTTCGAGCAGATACTTAAGTAATGAGATTTGAGCAACGTCTTCCCCAAAGTATTATCTTCTTTAGTGTATTGTAGTTTATGAAATTTGAGGGATTAAAACCTGGCTTAGAGAGAGTAGGTCACTTAAATTCTCAAAGCCTTCATTTACATATCTATAAAATGAAAATAACAAAACCTACTTCATAAGTTCTAGTAATGATTACATTAGAACATCTGGTGGAAGAAGCTAGACAAAGTGACTACATGCTGTGTTATTTCTTTGATATGACATTCCTGAAAAGCCAAAACCTAAGGAACAAATTAGATCAGTATTTGCCCGTGACTGGTAGTGGGAACAGGAAACTGACTAAAAAGGGGCACAAGGGAAATTTGGGGAGTGAGATACTTTTTGTCTATCTCAATTTTTATGGTAGTTACACAACTATTTATGTTGTCAAAACTCATCATGGACTTTTACTTTATATAAGTTATAACACAACAAACCTGACTTTTTAAATGAACATATGTAATGGGTTTCGCACACAATGCAGAATCCATAAACAAGCCCTGCTCACAACTTCTCCCAAAGGAGCCAAGCACAACAGGTACTTGAATTAATGTCCTTTATATCGAAAGGTATTATATAAAACCAAAGCAAGCATTTTCCATTTTTAACACATTTCTAAGGCCTTTGCATTCCCATAAAGAAGGCAATGATGACTCATGATGTGATTTTAAGAATCTGAACTTACTAAGGTCCCTTGAAAGTAATGACAGAAAGGCTAAGTCTAAAATATACTAAAATCCATATACAATTAATCATAGTGATTCATACAGATACAGTCTCTATTATGTATTGCTTCTTTTTAAAATAGTTATCTGCTAGTGAACAAAAATATATGCTTTTTGATATATCAGATAGATATATCAAATAGATATCAAAAGTATATATAGCTTTTGAAGTATAACTTTTACATTTTATCAAATATAAAAGTATATATTCTATTTGATGTATTTGCATGTATATATGTATATTTATTTGATATATATGGGTTTGATATATATGTATATATATCAAATAGAAAGTGAACGCTAGTAACCCAATAGCTAAGAATGATCACATATTTATATGTATTCATTCGACACATGCACTGTGGGTTGTATTCTGTGCCAGGAGATGAGGATGCAGGGATGAATAAATAGAATTTCTATCCTCAAGAAGCTCATACTTTATAGTGATTGAGAGACATGTATGATGAAATTGACACTCTAATGTAAGTCTGAACAGTTTTTAGGCAAGGAAATGTTCTTCATGTACCACATTCCATAACCAACCTATGTACAGCAGTAAGTGGAGCCTTTGGGGCTTGGTTTTTGTTACCACGTTTGTTACAGACCAGCATATTTGGACCTATGACAAAAACAAAAAGAGTAATCTTAAGTCAGGCTTGCTTACTGGAGAATAAAATAGAATCATGAGGTAGGAGATTTGGAGGGACTCTGTTACAATCAAATAATTTTATTTTAAGGAAAACAGATTTATACCTTAACACTATCTAAAAAAATCAGAAGAAAATGTAAGAAACTTTTATAAAATATTTAATATAGTTTCAAAGTTGTAAGCACATCACTGTTCAGAAGTTAATTGCAAAACAGAGATGACCATATTTGCCATAATTATAAATAATGATATATATACTCTGCAGTTACATTGGGATCAGTCTTAATGGGTTGGTAATGAATGAGCAATAGCAATGTTTGAATAACATTAGTTGGCTAAATAATCTTGTGTTATTCTTCTCAAGAATAAGAATAACACAGTAGGAACCTTATAGAGGTTAAGTGAAGCATGAAATTCAGTTACGTCTTTGACCTAATGCTAGTCTTTCAGCTTTATCTCTTTACTAATCATGGAACGAACCCTGTTTAAACTCTTCATATCATGTAATTTAATTATCTAAGCAATTCTTTGTGGTAGTTATTATTATTCACATTTTAGCAATGAGAAAATTGAAATCCAGATAGATCAAGTGACTTATCTAGGATAACACAACCAGTAAGTGGCAGAGATGGAATTTGACCTCAGCCCATCTGGGTCCTGGTCCCCACCCTTGACTCTGTATGATACAGTGTTACAACAAGAGCATGGGTAGAGATGCAACTAGAAGGTAAGCATTATATATGCAAAATCTTGATTAGTTCTAACAATAATTTAGTCACTACTGTTATCCCAACTTGATGCAGGCTAATGGCTAAAGGTCATAAATTGTCCAAAGAAAGACTTAGCAGTAAGTACAATATCCTAGGAGAATCTACCTCTAAAGTGCAAGTCATTATACTACTCAAGTTGATATCTTTCAATGTAGGTGTCTAAAAGCCCTTTCTAGTTCTGAATTTCACTGATTTTAAAACGGAGTTTCTGGTTACTGTAGCTGGTGGGGGTAGACTTACATTGCTGCCAAGTCCAGAAATACACTAAAGCCATGCACAGCAACTCACGGGTCAGCAATTTTGTCCCACTTCTGGGCATCCTGAAAATCCTTTCTTCTTCTTATCAGCTTCCTCAAAATCTTGTATAAACTGGACTTAAACTAGGTAGACTTCAGCCAGAGGGAAAGTTCTAGCAGGCTGAGGAAGCCTAGAAAGTTTGTATTCTCTAAGCAATGTTAGTATGAACTCTTTGTACTCATTACTTCTGAGTATATGGCAGAAGCAATCAGAAAGGTGAGTCAGGAAACATTCACTTTCCCAACAATTAGAATCTCACCACTCTTTGTTCATTCTTTTGAATTACAGTCAAGAAGTGTCGTATTAATTCAACACAATGCATAAATATATCTTGAGTATCTCCAATGAATCATGTACTGTTCAAGGCTCTGGCAATACAAACAATAAAAGATACTCCTACGTCTCAAGGAACTATCACTTTGGGTGGCAGAGAGAGACATCTAAACAAATATACTTACAATGTTGGTAATACATTCACAAAGGACCATGGGAAGGACCCAGAAGCAGAGGAGGTTCACTGTGCTTGGATGCAGATGGCAGGAGAGAACAGGAGTTAGTATGGAAGCAGTCAAGAATGTCTTCCCAGAGAAGGTGAAAGACAAAATGAGTTCTGAAGACATGATGGGAAAATACACTGATTTTAGATATAACTCCAGATAAAAAGAGACAAAGTGTTAGATAAAATTAGCTGCAGATACATCTTAGTTGTCATGGAGTTTATCCAATTGTGTGAACAATTGGACAACAATTAGAACACAAACAATCCTCCATGATCTGAGGCCTGCTGGACTCTCTTTTCTGACAGCCCTTCCCACTGCACCTTGGATAATAGAATGATGCCATGGCATTCCATGCATCCATGCCTTTGAACACACTCTCTCCTCTGCTTGAATGACCTTTGCTGCTTATGTAGAAGGAAAAAAACAGTTACATTCATTCTTAAGTTTCCAGAGCTTCCAAGACCTTGTCAAAGAAAATAGACTCCTAGCTTTTTTATATTGAATGCCATCTCCGTTACCAGGCCATAAGCTCCTTAGGAGCTGGCACTAGATCTGAGTGAACACTGCCAGTGGTGTGATGAATTCGGCTTTTATAGGCTCAAAGGAAATATTGTTAAATGTACAAAATTTTTTGAGTCATTTGTTAAATTTTTGGCAGCTTGAAGTCATCTATGATGGGAGCTGACAAACATTCCATTAAAAAAAAGATCAAAAAATTGTTGGATAAATTCAATTAGAGTAATTTTTAAAGTCACATATTCAAGTTGTAATGATTTAAATTAAATAAAGTTAGTGCAGATTGTAAGAATGATGAGTATTGGAAAAGCAAATGAGTGGAGACACCTCTCTGAGCAGGGTGAGTTTTGAAAAGGAAATCAAATTATCAGAGAAGTTAGTGGTAGCTAAAAAGACTTTCTAAGGATCAGTGTTCTCATAATTAAAAAAAGAAGGCATAATAATTTCTGCCAAACGTAATTTTTCAAAAATAAAAAATGATGTATGAAAATGTTTTATAAACCATATAGTATACAACTATATAATATACATATATAGTGTATAGTTGCAATTATTGGACTAAAAGCAATTAATATAGACTTTACATATGTTAAGACTTTTATTCAGAAGTAAATGAAGCATACTCTCTGAGAATGGGTAAATTTTATTGTTTTTTTATAACCATATTCTCATTTATTTTTGAAACTCTTCTTAGAATAAGAAAAGAGTACAGGAAGACCAACAAGTCACGTTCAGACCTCATAATTCTGCAGCCTAGGAAACGCTGTCTTGTGCTGGAAATGGCTTCCTTTCTTCCTGGTCCAACTTTTTTGCATCGCCCATGAATTTTGCACTGTACAAATCATAATCCTTAGAAATGTATTACCCACATACATTTCTGAAGAGGGTTTTCAGGGCCCTTTTTTGAGTATTACTTTTGGATATATTATTCCTACTAAATTATATTTCTTCTAGAAAAAGTTTTGAAAAGTTAGCAACCTCCCCATTTCAGTCCTTCATATTATGCCACTTATTACAGTCATAAACAGCAAGAAAAGAAAGAAGTTTGACCAAATGCAAATGGCTGGGAAGAAGTAGCCCTTTCAGAATTGCTGAATGTCTTGTGTGGAAATGCTCTGTGGCTGAGCTTAAGGAATAAATATAAAGTAGTACTTAAATCCTCATCCCAAAGCTTCTATCAGTAATAGATACGAAGCCCAAAGTAGTAAATATTTAAATGACTACTTTACATCTCTTAAATGCAGTGTTATATCCTGGCTATATGGTAATGACATCATTAAACAGAAATCCTTTGAGCCGCAGAACCAAGATGCTTTATAGTAAGTTCTATGAAGTTACATAGTCAAAGAGCTCACTGTTCTTTAAGTTAGACTCACATCCACAATTTTATGACAGGTTCTGCTTAAATAATTGTAGGGTAATGGTAAAGCATGGACTTTAGGGTCAATAATCTGAAGATCCGAATTTGAATTTGTCCTCTGTCTTTTATTAGTTAGTTAACATTATTCTGGATTTCAGCTTCAAGACCTTTAAAATGGGAGTAATAGCAATCATCTTAAACATGTCCAAAAAAGAGTGAGACAGTTAAATAAATACATTACTAATAAGGGCTATAAATTAAATAAGTTATTACAGATATTAGCATCATCATGATCATTCATTACCCTAATCATTATCATCTTTAAGCTTATTTTATGGGATGACACTTACAAATATTTTCTCTCCTGGATGTGGATGTGGAGACTCAATGCTCTTCATCTGAATGAAGAAGTTTGTGTTTCATAAAGATTAAGCTAACTATGAGGAAAAAAAATCAAACAGGCAACCAGACTCTTCTGAGATTTTCTGTCTGCATGTAGACATAAATATAAACATAGGTATATGTTTGTTCAGTATGGCTTTTATTAATATTAAGGGATGACACTTACAAACAATAGACTGAGTCTTACTCTCTGGGTCAAGAAGGTTATTTCAAAATGCAAGTCCCTAAAGTATATTATATATGCAAAACATTTGGCCCATTAAAACTCAAGTGTCATGGCTCCTAGCTGAGACCTACACTTTCATGTAAATGTGATTTGATCATATGTATCATATTCAAAAATATCTATTCAGTCATATAACATTAGCCACAGTGGCTAATTTCTATAACAGCTTCACGTTTTAGTTACTTACCAACGTAGATGTTTATTTCTCATTTATATTACAGTAAACTTAAGTTTGCTTGGGTAGAAGTTGGTCTCTTCTTCATGCAATTATTTAGGGTTCCAGGCTTCATCCATCTAACGGCTTTGTTAAAGTCTAGAGTCTTGGAGAGTTCCACTGACTCCCTTAATCTGACTGGCAGGTAAAATAGAAAAGAAATCATGGAAACTTGCACAGGAGAGTACATGAACCAGGCCTGGAAATGGTATATACCACTTTCATGAAGAATCCTACTGGTTTAAAATCGGTCACATGATTGCATCTAATTCCAAAGGAAGCTGGAAAACATAGTCCACCTGTATGCTCTGACGGAAGATAAAATGGATTTGATGAGTCTTGCCAGCCTCTGCCATAGGGTACTAGCATATTAAATTAAATTATGAATTTAATTGATCGAAAGACAAGGCACAATTTAGTGGTGTCACAATCCCTTGTTAGTTATAAAAAATAATGTATAATCTATTCTCCCCTTTATTGTTACTGTAAAACGTAGTAGCACCCTAGTTAATTCAATGCCAGAAAGCAGCTGTCTTGAGAGTTCATAGTCTTAAACTTTACATGCCTGGGCTCTGTTTTTAGTCCAGTGGAGTTGGTACCTCTGGGGCCTGAATCATCCAGTGTTGCAGCAGACAGAGTTCCTCTGCTGCAATCAGACCTTCTAATCAGTGTATACCCCTGTGAAACTTACAGACTACGTAAAATCAACTGGCTTTCTCTCCTGGATGTGGATGTGGAGACTAAATGCTCTTCATCTGAATGAAGAAGGTTGTGTTTCATAAAGACTAAGCTAACTATGAGAAAAAACAAAAAACAAAACCAGGCAACCAGATTCTTCTGAGATTTTTCTGTCTGCATATAGACATAAATATAAACATAGGTATACGTTTGTTCAGTATGGCCTTTATTAACAGAACAAGAACCAGCTCCCTGAGAGCTACCCAAGGTTCTAAACCACCTCTGATCAAAGTTATCCCGTATCTAGGGTAGCAGAGGACTCCTGATTTTCCAGAAGACCTATTCCCTTCATATCTTATAAAATGTAATGATTGACTTCTTACTAATTTTGATATGGTCTAAGCTGATACCAGTTTACTCTTAGGACTTTTTCATATCCCAACATAACTTCGCCTTTCATCTCATTTGATTGCATGGTCTGTTCATGACCAGCCCTGACCTGTGATTACCCTCCCTTACAATATTCTGGTATTAGGGATGCCCAACCCTGCACTAAAATAATCTGATAGACCCAGAAATGCAGCCAGTACTGCTATTTTAGCAGGTGGGATTTAGTTATTCATGCTTCTGTGATCGTGTTTATCAAAAATTCCAAAAATATTTTCACCTGAGGATAACATAAGAGGGGAGGGAAGGAAAAGAGGGATGATTGATTTTCCCTGCCTTACTCACAGGATCAAATATGATAAGGCAGGCAAAACTGTTGTGATGATATAGAGTATTTTTGTCATCTAACTCATCTAACTCCAACTATTAGGATAGCTTGGTTTTAAGAAAACAAACAAGTGACAAATTATCATACTTATTTTTCTCATGAAATATCCTTCATGTGTGATCTTTGTATTTCTTGGAAAATCTAAAAGACTTATAATTAGTCAAAGTAAGCACCAGCCTAAGTTCCAATCTAATTTCAGAAGTTTGAATCATTATTTTAATTCCTTAGGGTACTGGAAGGAATTTAGGTTCAAGATAGCTATGAACAACATGTTTATATATTAAAGCAAGATTTACTTATTTGTTATTACTAAGTTCCATTTAAATTTTACAATAACTATTACTACAATAACACACTATTAAATTACAACTGCATTTATGTAGCTATGACATTCCTCAAAAATGTTGTTTGGTATTTAAAGGGCATTATTATGATTATCAGAAAGAAATTTTGTTAAATTGCATTTAAGATATCTTAGATGTTTAATTGATTGGTTGATTTATTGACATGTGTAGAATATTTTAAATTAGTAGGCTACCTAGTTAAATGAATGAATTTTTATCTTTAATATCATGAATGAAAATTTTGCCATGTTGAGAATGGATATGAGACAGTGTTTAAGTCAAGAGCATTACAATCTGATTGGGAAGATTATTCTATTGAGGTTCATTTGTCAGTTACTGTGAATAGAATGGTGAATGAGACATTTAATTTGCATGTACTTGTCATATCTTTCCTACTAGGATATAAGTTTCAAGTTTCAGAAGATGAGAAACATATTTAACATCTCCCTCTCTCTTTTTGTACAACTCTTAATTCTCACAAAGTCCTATGTGCTTTTAGTTAGCAAAAATAATTGGATAAGATAAATAAGTGAATGAATAAATCCAAAATAACATTTTGCAGAGAGGATGTAATAGTACCTAGGAACTTCCATTTATCCAGTGAAATCTCTCCACATATATAGTTCAAAGGCAAAATGTTCTAGTTTTCTAAATCCTTGTGATGACATCACTGTTGTCAGTCTGCCTTAAAAAAAAAAAAAAGGTTGGAAAAGCTCATAGAGGCTAGTTGCTTTTAGCTGTGAATCTCCAAATACTTGAACATTTCAGAATGAAGCCAAACACTGTTTAAAGTATCAGCAAGTGATTATCCATGAATGGTGGGATTCATGGCTTAAGATTTGCTTATGTGTTCATTTATTATTCCTTTGCAGAAGGCACAGATAGATCCGTTATTTGTGACACATGGTGTAGGCATTTGAAAAGATTCATTGATAGCAATATGACAGCAAATAATATAGAAGTCCATATTGTTTTTTCATCAAGAGTTATGCTGAAACCAGCAGAGCTTGACATGCTGTAAAAAGACCCCTGGGAGAGAACCCCTTCACCCTAACAGCTTATATATATAGGAAAAAGGAAGCAGGGCATATCTAGGTGAGTATATAATAGTGGGAGTATCTTGAGAAGACAACGATCTTTTCGAAAGGGCCAAGCCTCATGAGCTCAGCCTCTGGTATCTGCCTGTTCTTCCAATGAGTTCAAGGTCTGCAGAGCCAGCTGCTTGCTCATTTATTGAAAAGGACAGGAAGGAGTGTCCAGGACCATCCACATTTGTCTCTCCTCACCTGCATCTTCTAAATTTTCCATAATCATCATGTTCTTAATAAAAACATGTAATGCGTTTTTTGCTTTTACAAGGTAAATGAAATTGTGTATGAGACTTTTTAATTCTTTAAATCTCTTACACAAATGCATCATCGCACTTTAGCGTTAGAATAACTAAAAGTGGCCAACCCTGGGTATTATCCTGACTAACAATGGAAGACATTAAAGAATCATGAGTTTTCAAAGTCAACTTTTGAAGCTGAGCCTCAGCCTACTTAATTACAGTTGTGTGTGTGTGTGTGCATGTATGTTGCATATTTTTTATTGGAACCTTCATTAGTATGAAGATTAGTATGAATACTAATCATGAGAATGGATAGTCTTCTATTTTTCTTTTAATTTTGCATATAAGGAGAGATGGAGATTAAGATAGAATAAACAAGTTGCTGAATGAAAGACATACAGTTAAGAAGTGACTGAGTCTTACCTCCAGTGAAACTTGTGGAATATATATACATACACACATACACACACATACTTAATTTTACAGCAATTTACTTGATTTATATTTGGCTCTTTTACAAAAAGTCAAACAGAGTGAGAAAGAGAAAATTCCATAGAATTAGAATATTCTAATTCTAATTTATAGAAACTATAATGGGTTTATAGCATCTGAAGGCACCCATTTGAGTAAGGGAGAGTTACATTGACTAATATTGACCTATTTCTGAGAAGACATGAAAGTTAAAGGGTCAATTGAGTGTTGTTGTTTTCAAGACCAGTTGAACTCTTCTTTTCATTTTATAGTCACATTTCGGAATTCATAGCATTCACAGCCATGATAAACAGATTATGCAAAAGTAAGTAAGCAGATAGTGACTATGGTTGCATTTTATGTTAACTGCATCCTTAAAATAAACATTAGCATATCCCAGCTTTTCTTGAGAATAATTTCAGTGATTTCAAATTAGCTTGTTTCAGTAATTTCACATGATGCAACCCACAGAGTGCAGTGAAAAGAACAGAGTAAAGACCACCAGACCTCAGCTTAAAAACACTCCTCAGCTTTGTGTTACAAAAAGAGGGAGATAGTGTAGTTCTTCCTTGTAGTTTCTACCATTCAGTGCCTGTGTAATAATAAAATGAGAAAGAATTGATAGAATATGCTAAATCCAAAAACATAAACCATTACCTTTACAAGGAAAATTAAAATACAGATTAGAAACCAAAAGGATCTCTGAACACAATCATTAAAATTAAAAGCTAATTTAACAAGGGTTTAAAGAAATGTAACAATATAGTGTAAAAGCTAAATTAAAGTATCTAAATGTAAACAAGTTTTGAAAAGATCTGTAACTCAGTTATTGGAAATATAAAACTGCATCAAAGCAAAAATAGTAAAAATAGTTAATAGAAAAAGGAAAGCTGCTTAAAGAAATGTAACGTGCTTAAAGAAATTTATCATTGGCAAATAAATGACAATAAATATGCATCAGAATTAAAATACAAAAAAATCATAGTTGAAATTTGAGCCGGGCGCGGTGGCTCAAGCCTGTAATCCCAGCACTTTGGGAGGCTGAGACGGGCGGATCACGAGGTCAGGAGATCGAGACCATCCTGGCTAACACGGTGAAACCCCGTCTCTACTAAAAATACAAAAAACTAGCCGGGCGAGGTGGCAGGCGCCTGTGGTCCCACCTACTCGGGAGGCTGAGGCAGGAGAATGGCGTGAACCCGGGAGGCGGAGCTTGCAGTGAGCTGAGATCCGGCCACCGCACTCCAGCCTGGGCGACAGAGCCAGACTCAGTCTCAAAAAAAAAAAAAAAAAAAAAAAGAAATTTGAAGGTAACTATGTTCTGTACTTTCCATCTCTTAACACATTTTCACCATCTATAGGGTCAAAGACAGAACAGGTATAACAAGAGTGAGTAAAAACAATTTACCTGCTTTCATGGAGTTCATAGAGACAGGAAACAGTTATTAAATAACTAAACATATAAACATAAAATATTTGCATTTGATGCTTCTTTTGGGTAACTTAAAATATTTCCCATCTGCCTGACATGCTGGTGCACGTCTGTAATGCCAGCACTTTGACAGGTCAAGAAAGGCAGATCATTTGAGCCCAGGAGTTCGAGACTAGCCTGGACAACATGATGAAAACTCATCTCTTAAAAAAAAAATACAAAAATTAGCTGGGTGTGGTGGCACACACCTGTGGTCCTAGCTACTTGGAGGGTTGAGGTGGGAGGATTGCTTGAACCCAGGAGGCCTAGGCTGCAGTGAGCTGTTTGCATCACTGCACTCCAGTCTGGGTGACAGAATAAGACCCCCCCATCTCTCCTCCCTCCCCCTGTATATATTCCCCATCCTCCCTCTTGCTCTAGTCACTGCTGTAGTGATCGATTTTTCCTAGACAGAACCTCCTTTTGTTCTCTGTGAATCCTCCAATGACCCATTTCTGCCTCCTGCCTTGGGGTTTCTCTAAGGCTGTGACAAGAGATGCCAGATGACCTGCACATGTACAACCAAAGCCAGAATGACAAGGAAGTTAATGTCTGTGGGGCTATCCTTGAGTAATGGGGGTTGGGATCTGACATGAAAAATCTGAAATACAGTATGAGGGTTCACAGAAGTGCCACTGGGATCAAGAACCTCCTGTAGTGTCGACTAACCTGATAAAATAACACTATTTTGGCTTTCTTCCCATTCATTTTTGACTCCCTCAACTATCACTCACTTTACAGATAAAGTTCAGAGTTCAAACAAGTTATATAATTACCCAAGGTCACCCTATTTATAAGAAACAACAGCATCTGTCCTCAATGCCTTTCTTTAGAACTGAAGACACTTAAAAATATTTTCTTCTTTTACCTCTTTAAAGAGAGGTAGGTTTAAAAACCCTACCTTCTGTTCTTTTTCCCCATTCAGTGACTTCAAGATATGCATGCCCCCTTTGATGTGAAGATATCACTGGCGACTGCCTATTACATAAAACCTTCTCAAATATGTTCCTATAAAAAATATTATTCCAGAGAGCACATGGTTGATCCAAACAGGCTAATCTCTAATGCTGGGATTCTAGGTTTCTTCGTTCCTGAAATTGGTTAACTCTTTCCCTCCACACTATCCATAACCATAATATGCAGGTTGTCACTCAGGGAACTCCACACAGGCACCTATCACAGTTCCCTGGTAATAAAAATTAAGAATATAGTTGCTCCCATCTTGGGTTGGTTTCAAGTACATCAATAGAACAACTTATAGAACTGTCATATTTTAGGGAAAATTGCAGAAAGCAGTGTTTCCAGTCATTTGCTAACTGAGCTAGATATTATAATGGCATGCCAAATTAGACTGAGCTGTAAAAGGAAGATACTCACATTACTCTTCTCTGCCCTCACAGCATGCATAAGACACTGAGAGGCCAACATTTTTTATTTTTTTCTCTTAACTAAATGTTTTTCAAGTCTTCCCCACTCTGGGTGTTGTATTTTTGCTCCATTTATTTTGCCTTGCATCCAGTCACCTTGTAGCTGTAAGAACTTGTTGACTCTCCAGGGAAAGTGGGGTTGGAGTCCTTTCTGGTCACTGGATGGCTGAAGGATGTGCACGGCTGAACTGTTTACCCACACCTCATCCCTCCTCCTGTTCTATTTTTGAGAACTGTGTGTTTCATAATGTTAATAAAAATAGAGATCACGCTGTTGATTTGGCAGAGGCGATGAGAAGAGGGCATGCTTTGCTGGGTTTTTTTTCCTTAAGTTTTTCTTCTCACACTGCTGCCTAGTCTAAGGTGAGAAGTGGCCGTTTCTATCTCTTACTGTCTTAGGTGTCCCTCTGCCTGCTGTCACATAAGCTCTATCTGGCGGCTCTGCCTGTGACCATTCTGCTCTCTCCTGCTGGGAGGCTGACACCTAACTGGACCCTTTGTTTTCTGGAGCGGAAAGAACCTTGTTTAGGCAAGCAAGAAGATAGTATCCTGAGATGGAAAAGTTGGTACCATCTTTGAGCCACGTGAAGTGCAAAGACACAAACAGTGAACAGCTCGTTAAATTAGGAAATCTAAAACACAGGCCTCAAATGAGAAGCATTTGTGTCCCCAAATCTCACCTCTTATGCTCAGAAGTTTCACTGAAGATTTACTATAGAGACAGTGTATAGGGCCCTGGCAGTTTAACAGTGAATATAATGTAGCCCCACCCTTGAGAAATGACAGTCTAAGGGGGAGCTGAAGACTTTGTACAATGGATTTTAAATTCAGAATTTATTTTATTTTATTAATTAGGTTTGGGGTCTAGTTATTCCATGTTAACCTGTAAAAGATGCCTTAAACTATAAGGAGGTTAAATAAACCACTAAGAGGAGTAATCTAAATTCTATATTCTGGCAGCAATGAAAATGTGGAAGAAGGTAATCACATTTTCTTTTTTGGAACTCCAGACCAATAAGCAAGGTTTAAAAATGGTTTATTTCAGCACACACAGCTCCATTTTCATTTTCACCTATCTGTGGCCTTCTTATACCAATACCTTGTGCCCAGATACTCCTATTTGGAGAACAAGAGCAGCGGCTTCATCAGACAAAAGTAATCGTTTTCTTCTTCTTTCTAGCAAAACTTAGAGTCTCACAGGGCAGTGTCTGTCAGCTGTGTTTTAGGGAAGAAATAAACTGATTAAGCTAAATTATTCTACAGTGTGAATGACTGATAGAATTTTTGTTCTCCTAATAACATTAGTGTTTTAAATATAAGTCTTCCTTTAACTGTTTACCTTAATGATTTGTGTTTGGTGCAACTTGTTTCTTTAGAAGGATACGTATTCTCAAGGGCTCCTTAAAATACATCTTTGCACCCTCCAGGGTAGGAGAATAATGGATGGAGAAACGTTGCTCTGCTTCAGTGGTTTTCAAGAAGCAAGAGAAAGGTGTCTGCCCAGATGGTGAGGCATCTTCAAATGAAGCCATGGTGTATTTTGAAAAGAATTACAGCAATATTGAAGTGTAACATCATGTTTAGAAAATGAAAGACAGACATGCATAATTCTACAATCCAGATTCTCTAAAGTAAAATTGTACTTTAAAAAGTCACGGTGAATATGTAAAAAATACAGAAATTATCAGGTAGAAAAATGTCTCATTAGGAGCTCCTTCCAGAACCTCCAGGTGTTTTAATCGTATTAGAAGTAATATAAACCACTATTGAGCACTGATCTGGTTACTGGTAATTTAGTTCATATCGAAGTGAAGTAAAGCAAATAAACAAAACAACCAAAGCAGTGTGTTGTTTTGGTCAAGAAAGTTACCTGGGCCAGCTCCGGCTGGGACTCTGGAAAATTGGGAATCCATGGATTCTCCATCATTTCATAGCTGCTGCCCTAAACCATTCTAATCACACAACTGGAAAAGTCCTGACCACTCCCCTGCTGTCCATGGTGCTTATTCCATAGCATATTGAGCATCTCTGTGACAGGCACGGTTCTAGGAACTGGGGATACATCCTACTCTCTCTCATGGGGTTCACATTTGAACCACAGGAGACAGACAAAAAGGAGTGTCAGATACTGATATGCATTGGGAAGAAAACTTAAGAAACAGTGATGTCATAGAAAATGACTGGGGTAGGTAGGGGATTATTTTATTTGGCTGGTGGTTGGAGAACTCTGAAGAGGTTAACATCCGAGCCCAGGTTAAATGATAAGTTTTCAGTCTTGCAAATATCAGGAGAATGAGTATTCCTAGCAGAGAGAACATCAAGTGCAAAAACATGAGGACAGGAATGAGTATAGCTTGTTTTAGAAACAGAGAGAAAGCGAGTGTGAACCATGGAGTGTGACCCTGGAGAGACAGGCAAAACGTGGAAGCCATAGAGCTTTCTAATCCCTGGTAGGGAAACTCGTTTTACTTCCAAATGCATTAGAAAGCCCTGGAGAGTTTTGATCAGGGAGATAAGAACAGTTTATCATTTTTAAGCATACTTTTTATAATAAGTTAAAGGCTTATAAATCAATGACTGCTTGAATATTATTTGGATTCCTTGAGCGAACACATGGCTAAAGAACAGACCTGTCTTGCTGCTCTCTAAAACAATGAAGCTGGTGGAAAACTCAGCCTTGCTGTTCAGCACGCTGTCACCACACCACTCTTTACATGCTTAAGCCAATTTGTGCATGTGCCTCTAAGACTTCTGAGACCAAAAACTCTCTTTCTACCTACTTAGCATGCACACCACAATTCGTCTGAAGTGTCTGTGGGCTACCCGCTTTGCTGTGATCTTCTTTTAGTGTATTTTAATGGATTTTAGAAGAGTATTAAATCTCTGCTTTGTAAGCCTTATTCCTATCCTCAAATTATCTAAATTCATTACCTTCTTGCTATAATAGTTTAATTGAGTATAGGATATAAAGCTAATTTATTTCACATTTTTGCTTTTAATAGTTTTCACTTTTCTTATTGAAAAAGTAATTACTGAATTCCAATACAATAACTGGAAATGACTTTTCTAATAACACATATTATCATGTCATCATCAGAAGAAAATTCTTTGAAGTACCCTCAAGATAGAAAGCCTTCCGTATGTGTTTTCTGTGTTCATACATACATATATGAGTACATTTTAATGATGTGCTGATATTCTATTATTTGCATGTACTATAATTAAATTGAATTATATAAAAATGACTTTTTAGGTCATAGATAATCAAATACTTGTTTATGGTTCAATCTAAGTAACAATTTTCCTGTATTTTAATATTTTGTTTTTAATTTTTAGTATCTTGAGAAATGCCATTTATACTCATCCTGTGTTTATCTAAATATATATATATAAACTATACTTACGCACTAGTCTAGCCTAGTAATTTCTTTAGAATAAATTCTCAGTAGTTGAATCACTGCACATGGAAAAGAACATGTACATTTCTAATGCATATGTTTCCAAATTTCTCTTAAACTTGTTTGTACACAGTATTATGAGTAGTAATACTGGATGTGATTGTTTTAATTTTGGTCGATCTTTTAGGTAGAGAAAAAAAAACTTTACTTTCGTGTGCGTTTCCTTGACTTACCAATTAAAGCACTTGAGCATTTTTTATAATATTTTTCCATCACACCTGTCCCTTCAATCTTGTTTAACAGCATCCTGTCACATGCTGCCACTAATTCATGTACTTTGTTTCAAAAGCAAAATATTTTCAGGTGTGGGTCTTTCCTAAGGATAAGAAAGTGGATGAAGTAGGTTCCCTGGGAAAATGACATCAACTCCAAGGGTTAAAAAGGTTCACCGTTATGTCTTTGGAAAATTAGCTTGCAGTTTGAGGTTCGCTAAAAGCCAGCCCACAGGATGAACTTCACCAGGCTCTTGTCTAAATGCCCATCAGAGACATTCTGGAAATTGACTCTTTACTGGGTTAAGGCATTAAAACATCTGGGTTAAGAGCCATCATATACAGGTTCTGGGGGATAGTTTTTCTGAAAAACCCAAAAACATTTATGATCTTCAATACAAAATCAAAAGCTTACAAATATATGCTGTCTTACTATGGTAACAGGGGAATATGTTTTATGCCTGACTGGAGCTTTACAAGGTTAAATAGGGAAGAAAGATAAAGAAAAAGAACAAGAATTATTTCCTGAGCAATATGAGAAAACACTGGCATGTTGGAGTTTAGTCCCATGAACTCATTCACAGATGGGGTCCTCTGTTCCTCTCTCAAAAACAAGAAAGTGATGAGGAATGGAGAGTAAATGATTGATTCTAGAACTTTTGAGGACTTCATTTCTCAAAGTGTGGTTTCTGAGCCAGTAGCATGGTGCCAAGATACACCCCAGGCCTGCTGATTCAGAATCTGCATTTTAACAAGATCCCCAGGGATTCATATGCACCTTAGAATGTGACAAGCCCTGATTTAGGAGAGACTATTTGCAGAGCCTGAAGTACATGTGGTATGGAAAGAGAGATTATAGAAAAAGAAATCACCAAGTTTCAGCCTTCTGATAAATAAATACATCAATTAATAATAACTAGTACACAAAGGGATGGAGATGGGAAGTTAAATAATGGCCCAAGGCAGTGTGATGTACAACACATGAGTGTGCAGTCCCAATTCCTTGTGACGCAGAGCACCAGAGAAGAATCAATTCCAGTGAGTTGGATTAGTTTGTCTTTGATCCATTCAGAAATGTTAAAATAATGTTCTTGGCATTATGAAATGAAACAATACATTTCAAATGCTTACAGTAATGTTTAGCACATGGTATGCAGACAACCAACTTTAGCTAGTATTATGGCTATTCTTATTGTCATCATCTTTGTCCTTTGTCAAGTAATTGGACTACTAAAGGAAACAGTACATATTAGAGAAGAATATTGTGCTGATAAGTGTGAGGTATGATTATATAAGACCACCTTAATTACTGAAAAAAAGGGAAGAGAAAAAGTTGTCACTTTAAAAAGCTCAGCAACAGAATATCCCGCATCAGCACTTAGTGGATATGCTTGCAATTAAAGCTATGGTGTGGAATTCCTGATTACTCAGCTTTTGCAAATTGAAAGAATAATAAATAGCACAAAAAGGAAAATGGTTACTTCTTCTAAGATGTATAGAAACAAACATCTAATTTTCATGTTATGCTTGTTTAATTAGGTAATTTACTGTAACATATATTTATCAGACAAGAGTAAGGATAAGATGAGGCTCTTTTTCCCTTTATATCGTATTATGAGTATTAATTTATACTGCACAAAGGACTTGCTGATTCTCACATAATGATGTTGGTGATTGAAATTTACAGGCAAAAGACAAAAGTGTGACTATAGAATATAAGAAACAAAAAGGAGGAGAAAAAATATATATATTTAAGAAGAATGAACTGTAACACTAAGAGACATAAAACCACTGTTCTGGTATAATATAGTAGCCAATTCCATATTCTGGGAGTGAAGAAATAAATTCAAATGTTAGGTCATACCAAACAGCAAAGAAGGCTTGTACATGTGACTTACCCTTTCTGGGACTTCTTTTCTCCATTTCTGAATAGAGAAGCCAGGATCAGAGATAAATCACCTGAGAAACAGTGAAGAAGTTCAATAATGCCATGTTTTGTTTCAGGCATAGGCTTTGGAGTCAGGTCAACTTTCATCTGCTTCGCCCACTGAACTAGCGCTGTAGACTTGATCAAATTAACTTATTTGCATATTAATAAACAAATGAATGCTGGAATGAGTAGAGGAAATAGTGCTTTGATTAATTTCTAGAAATCTGCCTGTGTCACTCAGGAGCTGCTGGGCGTGGAAAATGAAGAGAGGAAGTAAGCTCAGTGTTGAGTTTTCCCAATTTGTCGCTCTTCTGAAGCTCTGTTTTTCACTTTTTGCTTGGACTTTCAAGTAAAAGTTGTTTGAAAATAAGTTTTCTCTGGAAAAAAAAATCTTATGTAAGAAGTCTTCAACCTTCTTAAACATGACGGCCATCCGCCTTTATTGGGGAGAGGTAGATGACTGTAGATTGCTGAATGGACACTATGGATTGTGTTAATGGCTCATGAACATAGTTAACAGGGAACAAAAAAGACAGTGAGTATTTAAGTGGAAGAAAACATCAGAAACTTGCAACTCCATTCCAATATACGTAGGAGGTGGACATATTTAATGGAAAATGCAAATGTGCTTAGCATTATAACTATGATTTAGAATGTTAGGAAATAATTTCTCTGATAAAATGCTATATATCTATATATTCTAAATAGTTGTATCATTGAATCAGCATTTGCACTTTTCTTCTAGCATTAATGGCACCCAACCATGTCTTCAAGTTGATACACCTGTTTCCATTTCTTTATGAGACACAAGTGTTGGCAAAAGAAATTGACAATTTTAAATTGACACAGCCTATTTCCCTGGAATTTTAGAGAATTTTAACCTCTACTGTTAATTGAGATTTATCTTTGACTTACATGTTTTTTATCATAGCTTTTGAAATAAAATATATTATTATTAATATTATGAATAAATAAACATAGATAAAATCTTTAAGATAATGTATCGGTATGGGCATATGATGCACGGAGCACCGTTTGAACTTGATGAATATTAGCAACTAACACAAAGACTTATAATGACTGATAATGCAGGTGGTAAAATGACTCATTTTATGTTATAAATAAGGCATGCCTCTGAAGTATACCCACTTTGGAAAGATACACACAATCAAATTAGCTAAGAAACCTCCAAATTTCTTTCTAGGATTTTCATCTCTACAAGAAGTCAGATATTCCCAAAAGAGAAATAGGTAGAACTATTGTACAAAAAAAAAAAAAAAAAAAAAAAAGGAAAGAAAAGAAATGGGACTGCCACAACTGGACGGCCAGAGACAAAGAAAAACAAACAAGGAGTTTGAGACCAGCCTAGTCAACATGGTGAAACCCTGTCTCTACAAAAAAAAAAAAAAAAAAAAAAAAAGTTAACACAGCAGGCCTGAGTCAGATATCTTCAAGCCTGCTTGCAAGGTTGGCCCTTGGCTGCCATCTGGGAACATGTATTTTGAGATAGTCCCCATTTTTCTCTGATAAGAATGCCTCATTGCACCTAAACTGTGTACACAAACAATATTGTTTAGACTGACTACCTACTTTCCTCTAGGTATCTAGAATTTTGGTAGTCAAAGTTGGATGGCAGGGGTGCCTATGTGACCAGCCACCAATAAAACACCTGAGCACTCAGCTCTACTGAGCTTCCCTGGTAGACAATATTGTATATATGTCACAAATATTTCTGGAAAAATTAAGTGTATCATATGTGACCCCACCAGGAGAGGACTCTCAGAAGCTTGCAACTATTTTCTTTAGACTGCACTCTGTGTGACTTTTCCCCTTGCTGATTTTGCTTTTCATCCTTTCACTGTAATAAATCATAGCCACGAACAGGACTATCAGACTTGGGCTTGGTCTTGTGGACTACCAAGGCAACTATATTATTGTGTGTGTGTGTGTGTGTATTTCTATTAACATCATTGTTTATTTGATGCTCATATTTTCCCATATTTATCAATAGAAGCCCCTCCAAGGCATTTCCCATATCCTTTTGACAGATTCCCTTAATTTTTTTTTTTGACATTATTTGATTGTTTTAAATTATACTTTAAGTGCTGGGATACATGTGCAGAACATGAAGGCTTGTCACATAGGTATATAGGTGCCATGGTGGTTTGCTGCACCCATCAACCTCTCATCTACATTAGGTATGTCTCCTAATGCTATCCCTCCCCTAGCCCCCCATCCCCCGACAAGCCCCAGTGTGTGACGTTCCCCTCCCTGTGTCCATGTGTTCTCATTGTTCAACTCCCACTGATGAGTGAGGACATGCGGTGTTTGGTTTTCTGTTCTTGTGTTAGTTTGCTGAGAATGATGGTTTCCAGCCTCATCTATGTCCCTGTAAAGGACGTGAACTCATCCTTTTTTATGACTGTTTTTAAAATGTTCACCTAAAGAACAGATATTAATCAATTGCCTACTGTGTATCCCACAGTGTTCTGGTTACTGGGGATACAACAGTGTTCAAAAGAGAAAATTCCTCTGCCAAAACTAAAAGATGTCATAATTAGTCTTAATAGAACGCTATAATGTTCTAAACATTGTTGAGGTTCGAAGTGCCTACTCTGGCCATCTGCAAATTAGAATTATATTAGCAAATTAACAAGATATCCCCCAAAATTACACTTGATGCATGTGGAGACTTCCTCTATCCATTTCTGATACCATGCTGACCCCCTCATTCTCCCTCCGTTTGGTGCCAATTTGTCGTGACCGCACTGTGTAATTTTGCATGGATTGTTTTGTAATCACTCTCTAGTGCTTCAAGAGGGTATGTTTCATCTTTCCAGTAAGTTGACAGCAAACACAACACATCTTTTCTGGATATTTTCATCCTAAAATTGCTTAGCCTGGTGTCCTGCAGGCAAAGTATGCCTCAAAACATTTTATATTTTTTTAATGTATCCAATACTCTAAAACTATTGCTGCACTTCTGTCTTTGAGCTTGACTTTTTGTTACCTGATAGCCACAATAAGTTCATATTATATTTTACTTTTGGATTTTCCCAAAAGAGCTATGACTAGAGGATAGCATTTCCACCTGGGGCTTTGTCTAACTTGTCCATGACTGGTAATTACAGTTTTTGTCTAGATGTGACTTTTGGTCCAGTCCCTGAGCCTCCACCAAACCATACGTCTTCAATAATGCATGATGCTTAGAGACCTCATTGTTTCAATCACACAGCCATGAAAGAGAACCACCGACATTTGTCTCAAATGACAATGGAGCCAAAGTTCATAGACATAGTCACTCTCCCACAGATTTCACAGAACTTAGAGGTTCAGAGATAGTGAGGGTGTTCTGTTCCATTGTTTTTGCTCGTTTCTATTTCCCCTTGATCCAAAAATAATTTTAACCTGAGAAGACAAGGGAAATCAGTGAGTGGCAGAGATATTTTGGGGGTAACGTTCTGGCAAGGGAATTAAGACTTTGAGAAGCTCATCAAAATGATTTGGAAAAGTTCTGTACCGAAATTAATGGGCAAAGTGTGTCTTTGTCAATAATAGGGTAATCTGTTTTCTACTAATCAATACTCGAGCAAATATTATGATTTCCAGTACTGCCTTTTTGTTCCAGCAATTCTATGCCATTGGTTGAGAAATGAGATGCATCCATTTTAGAGTCACTCCCACAGATCAATCAGTGCTTTCCTGGGTTATATGTATAAACACATTCTCAGTTCTGTGTCAAAAATGCAGTTTTACATCACTTTTTCATTCACATCATTAAACATTTAACCTCAGAATGATGAAATGGATTGATAATATGTCAAGGAATGATAGTGTAAGCTCTCACACCTTGCATGAGGCACATACCACTGTTAATAATCTGGAATTGTATGGTGGCCATTAATACTTTTATTTTCATCCTGTGATACTGTCAGAGTATTTTGTATACCATTCAACTATGGGTCTTTTACTTTCAGGGTCATGACTTGAAATTTTTTTAACTTATTCTTTACGGTGTATTCTGGTATTTATAAATTCAGTAGAAATTGGATGGAACTGTTAAAATGTGGAGCTTTCCTCTCTTGGATAAGGAGACCTTTTTTCCAGAAATCTAAGTGAACTGCTATGGCATGATAAAGACTAGCACTCTCAGGCCAGGTGTGGTGGCTCACACCTGTAGTCCCAGCACTTTGGAAGGCTGAGGTGGATGGATCACCTGAGGTCAAGAGTTTGAGACAAGCCTAGCCAACATGGTGAAACCCCAACTCTACCAAAAAAAAAAAAAATTAGCCGGGCGTGGTGGCAGACATCTGTAATCCCAGCCACTCTGGAGGCTGAGGCAGGAGAATCTCTTGAACCCGAAGGCGGAGGTTGCAGTGAGCCGAGATCGCGCCGTTGCACTCCAGCCTGGGCAACAAGAATGAAGTGCCATCTCTGGGAAAAAAACAAACAAAAAGACTAGTGTTCTCAATGTGCTGAGTCTTTTGTCTGACTTAATCTAAGTGTAGTGCATCATTCTCAATTCATAAGCACAGCTGACCCTTGAACAACAGGGTTTTGAACTATGTGGGTCCACCTATACATAAATTTTTTTTCAACAAATATATTTTAAAATGTTTAGAGATTTTTGACAATTTGAAAAAACTCACTGATGAACCACAAAGCCTAGAAATACCAAAAAATAGGAAAAAGTTAGATATGTCATTAATGCATAAAATGTATGTAGATACTATTTTGTCATTTACTAATTATCACAAAATATGCACAAATCTATTATAACAAGTTAAAAATTATCAAAACTCATGCACACACACAGACCATGCATAGAGAAATGTAAACAAACAGAAAAGTATAATACTAAATCATAACTGCATTCAATTAACTACTACGTAACTGTACTACTATAATAATTTTGTAGCCACCTCCAATTGCTATTACGGTGAGTTCAAGTGTTCCTACTGTCCACTTAAAACTCTGTGTGATGCTAATCACCTCCGCATGAGCAGTTTGTCTCTCCAGTAAATTGCCTAGTACAGTAAAATGTGATCTCTCACGATTCTCACTTAATTTTCACTCTGTTTAGTGCAATACAGTAAAACTTGACTAACACCATGGGACTCATACAAAGTGCCACTGGTCATGCTGGAAGTGCTCCCCAGGAGCAGAGAAAAGTCGTGACATCACAAGAAACAGTTGAATTTCTTGGTATGGACTGCAGATTGAGGTCTGCAGCTGGAGTTGCCACCATTTCAGAGAGACAATTCGTTTTGTAAGCAATGTCAACTTACAGTATCAATAAATACAGTACTGTACTGTAAATCCATGTTTTCTTCCTTGTGGTTTTCTTAATAACATTTTATTTTCCCTTGCTTACTTTATGGTAGTAATATAGTATATAATACATATAACATTCAAAATATGTGTTAGTCAACTGTTGATGTTACTGGTAAGGCTTTTGGTCAACAGTATGTTATTAAAGGTTAAGTTTTTAGGAAGTTAAAAGTTATGCTTAGATTTTTGACTGTACAGGAAGGGCTGGTTCCCCTAACTTCCATGTCGTTTAGCTGTATAGCATTATATGCTTACTGTACATATTTTGTATACATGCCCCAATGTGAGCATTTTGCATGTTCCTTTTAGGAAAATTGTGTTGACTCATAACCGTAAATGGCTGTTTCCTGTGTGCAGGTGATAGATTCTCTTGTGACTATTTCTAACATGGCAATTCAACCAACCTGAGTTTAGGTCCAGTGTTTTGGCCAGCTAAAAACAATGCCTGTTTAAATGTGTAACCGATGGACCAGAGTCTCTGTGAAGTCACCTTCTAAAAATTAACCCCTTCTCTTGGCTGAAAATGGTAATGGAGACAGAAATAGCCAGAGACTTAGGTGGTTTGATCACAGAACTCTACTTGAAGAGCTATATAACTCAACAGTCTACATACCTAAGAGGATAAAAGAGAATGAGAAACAAAAAGCAAGTCACGATTAGTTTTCAATGACCTCAGCATGCCCACAAGAATACCAAACTGGCAAAAGAAGCCAGGGCTTTCCCTATTTTTAAATTAATTTTAACTTTCAAGATTAATGTAAATCTAGGTAGCCAACAGTCTCCATCCTATGTCCAGAGGAACCAAGACCAGAAAGTTGTTTCAGAGTTTACTATCTGATGTTTAGTGATGAGGTTGTCCTTGCTTGAGTTCGGGACCTTAGTTATCCCTAAGTGTGTTGTGAGGCAGGTGATGTATTGACAAGAACTTGAAGATTTGATCATCAGAGTTTCTGGGTTTAAAGTGAGTTCTACCATTTACTCCCTGGGTGATCTTGGGCAAGTTACAGACCTACTATAAGCCTCAATTCTACTTTTTAAATGACAGTCAGCATTACCAGATAACATTGGAGCATTAACAAGAAGATCTGTGTCAAAAAGTAAGGAAGTCTTCAATAAATAAGTAAATAAGTAAGGATAGTAGTATGGCAAAGGGACACCAGAATTTCTTAACGACTAAAGTTTGAACAACTGGAGCAACCAAATAAATAACATAGTTCTAGATTACAATCTGAGGTATAAAATAAATATACATGAGGCCATACTGATGTAAAGAAATGACTTCATAAATAAATAAATGAAAGAAAAGTGACAAGTCATCCTTACAGGAAGATTTTGTAGGTAGATTCTGTCCCCTCTGGTACTCAGGAGATGCAATATAATTCCTGTGCTCCTGTCTTAACATTGAGTGGGGCATGTATTTAGTGACTCGCTGCCAAAGAATATAGTATGAAAGGGGGAGAAAGGGTATTTTTGTCATGGAGAAAGTAGGTAAATACTACCTTAACCAAACCAATAAGGATTAACATCACCAGAATGTTATATTGATATCATAGGCTCCTTGTCATTCTGTGAACTTCCCCTTTGAGATATTCTTCTATAACCTATAATTCCAATTTAATCACAAGGAAAACAACAGACAAACATAAATTGACAGTCTACAAAATATCTAACCAGTATTCCTCAATCTGTCAAGGTCCTGAAACCACTGAAGGCCAGCCAAGTCTAAGTAAACACAATGAGGAAGTGCCAGGTGGTATCCAGGATGGAGTCCCAGGATGGGCAAAAGGGTGACGTGGGGATCATTCTTGGAAAAATTAGTGAAATATGAGGAACACCTGAAGTTTAAAGTACTGGGTCAATGTTAGTTCTTAGTTTTGATAAATGTGTCATGGTAATGTAAAATGTTAACATTAGGAAAAATCAGAAGGTGATATACTAGCAATCACTGTACTATTTTTACAACTTTTCTGTAAATCTACAGGAATCATAAAATTTAAAAGTTTATTACAGAAGAAGAATGAGAATTGGACTTGTAACTAAGGGGTCTGTTGCCCAGTAAATGACAGGAAAAAAAAAAATCAGTTTGTTTATTCTTCTTTTTCTTACCCAAACTGAGAATAAGGGCTCTCAGGCACTGAAGGCTACACATCTCAGGATCGCATTTGCATAAAGGTCAATAATAAGCAGAGCTAAAGTGTGGTGCTGGGAGTCAGGAGAGTAGGCCCCCTTAAAGGGCATGACAGTGACAGGGGTAGGGGCACGAGGAGAAGAATGTGAAGATTATAGACATGCCCTGTTTCTTGCTCTGGGTTCTGGTTACATAGATGTGCTCACCTTGTCAAAATTCATCTTACTGGAAAATTAATATTTGTTCACTTTTCCATTTTTGTATTATACTTAAATTTACAAAAAAAAAAAAAGTTTATATTATGGGACCAGGCACAGTGGCTCACGCCTGTAATCCCAGCACTTTGGGAGGTCGAGGCGGGCGGATCACCTCAGGTCAGGAGTTTGAGACCAGCCTGGTCAACATGGTGAAACCCTGTCTCTACTAGAGATACAAAAAAATAGCCAGGCATGGTGGTGCATGCCTGTAATCCCGACTACTCAGGAAGCTGGGTCAAGAGAATCACTTGAGCCTGAGAGGCGGAGGTTGCAGTGAGTCGAGATCATGCCATTGCACTCCAGCCTGGGCAACAGGAGCAAAACTCCATCTCAAAAGAAAAATATATATATATATAAAAGAATAAGTTTCAGAGATAAATGGAGAGTACAGTGTTGCAGTTCATTTGCGGATTGCATTATCTCTCTTTCCTAAAGTTTAATTTGTGTCTCAACTGACTGCATTAAAACTAACCCCAATCTCTTTTCAAGGTCATCTATAGCACACACAATGCACACTGCTCTTTGAATCCTAAGAGAAAATAGAATTAGTACAGCTGCCTCCTCATTCACAGGATCATACCTTAACTATTCAGAAACTGACAGTTCATTGTGATCACCACCAGGTGTACAGTATTTAGACTAAACACACAGACAGTAAAGATACAGTTCCAAAAGCTTCATGAGAATTCCATTTTCCTGAATCCATGTATGTTTTCTTTCAAGTTTCAATTGTGTTTAAATTTTAGGCTGGGAAAAAAATAGAGAAAAGATATTTGCCTATTTATGAGCAATTTAATTATGGAATGGGGGTGCTCATTTTTTAACACAATCTAGTGTTATCTGAGGTTTGTCTGTGATCAGTGGCAAGCAACTAGATTTTGTTTTTGCACAGGGAAAAATATGGAAGCAGTTTTTGACTCAAAGGCCCTACTCACTTCGAGTTGCATCTCCCCTGAGAAATACCTATGAAGTAGCTTTAAAATAAATTGGAAAACGAGTAGGAAAAAGGTGGGGGAAGGAAGAGGAGTGAATGAAGAGTCAGCAAATGAGCAGATTTCCATTTGAAATTTAAATTGGCAGCTGGCACTATTTGAATCATTCTTCATTTAATATAATTTGAATGGGGTAGATGATAATCTTGCATTTTGAGAAGGCAAAGCAAAACCTTGAATATGAGGAATGTACAAACCTCTGTTATTTTGCACAGCACAATTTAACACACTTCCCTTCACTATGCTTAGAAGAAAATGAGGTGTAGGTACTTCAGTTGTTTATTTCTTGTCAGCACAATCCATAAATGATGTAAGTACAAAATTCAAACCACATGGTATGTGGCTATACATGATTAAATGAAATTATTGAAACAAGGGGCAAAAAGAAAACCTTGAACTGGTGATCGAGTAAAAGGGAAACATTCATAATGTTGAAATTAAGCTGGGATTAAAAGATAGTCATTAATAACAAAGTTATCATACTAGTAGAGGTTAATCAGCTAGGAATGATAGAAAGAAAGAAAAATTTAATTAACCAGAGAAATATGTAAATTACTTTTTATACATTCCAGATAATGTGTTTTATTTTTCTAGAACACTGATTTTGTATACTTATTTTAATCAGCATTCTGAATACAAACATCTCAAAAATACAAACACTTCACATACAAGGAATGCTAAAATTAGGCTAGAAATCAGTCACAGAACAAAGAGAATAGCACAAAAGAGTCTTACAAGGAAGACATTCTGACAGACACATGAAAATACATACAGTGTCCTAGACTGGATGTATTATATCATCTCACATATTAGAGAAGGGGACTGATTGTTACTGTTCTTCTAGAGAGAATGTGCATTTTGCCAGCCTGATCAGATTTTATCCTCGTGATGCTGAAAGGTACATGTTGCTTCTCCAGTTTCATACATGAAATAATTGAAGCTTGAAAAGGTAAGTAAGTTTACCCTCAGGTAGTTATAGAAACCATCAGAATTTGAACCCAGGTCTTATGTGATCCTGAAGTTACTGCCCTTGTACAATATTTTGCAGCCATCTCCATTTTCCTTAGTGACTACCAAGGAAATCATATGTATTAGAAAAACATCTCAGGGAAATCTTAGATGTATTTAAGAGCATGAGGAAAAAAATGGGGATTAAAAAATAAATCACGTCTTTATGAAAGGTACAGAAAAGGGCCGGGTGCGGTGGCTCACGCCTGCAATCCCAGCACTTTGGGAGGCTGAGGCAGGCAGATCACGAGGTCAGAAGATCGAGACCATCCTGGCTAACATGCTGAAACGCCATCTCTACTAAAAATCCAAAAAAATTAGCCAGGCGTGGTGGCGGGTGTCTGTAGTCACCAGCTACTAGGGAGGCTGAGGCAGGAGAATGGCATGAACCCAGGAGGCGGAGGTTGCGGTGAGCCAAGATTGTGCCACTGCACTCTAGCCTGGGCGGCAGAGTGAGACTCGGTCTCAAAAGAAAAAAAAAGGTACAGAAGATAGAAGAAAACAAATGATGAATGATTCTAGGGGGTGTAATTGATACTAAAAGCGTTGGAAACTACAGGCAGTGATGTCTGGACCCCAATTCCCCTTCAAGAGCACCTCTGTGGTATAAAGAGAAAAATAAACTTGGGAATTAAACTACATGAGGTTTGGAGTCTGGCTCTATAAAACTATTTGTGTGACTGCCTGCAACCTCTTTGTGTTCCTGTTTGTTAATGTATGAAGTAGGAAAGATAATGTCTGCATCATTGAAGTTTATTGTGAATATTAAGTTAGATGATACAAATAAAGAACTGAATATAGTACCCAGAATCCATTAAGCTCTCGGATGTTAGTTCCCTTCTCATTTCATAATATTTCTCTTCAATAGAATAAAGACAAGGGCCCACAAGGGATGGGTGTTATTTGCTCCGCCTATGATAAGAAAGAATTTTAGAATCTTGCCAATTATTCAGCCTCGTGTGGATCAAGCACATAGATATTACTTCTATTCTTTTCCTTTTTTTTCTGTTCAGATGCTTGGATTCATGTACATGAAACTACTTGTTGCATAAGGACCAAAGACTGAAATATTAATAGTGGAACTGTTTTTACATGTGGATTCAACTTATCAGTTCCCAAATTTCTACCTTGCTGTGTGAACAGAGAACATGTAGAAATCTCTCTAGGTGTCTGCAGTTCACTCAATTTCTCTAATTCTAATTATTAATATGGCATTAGAAATAGAAGAGTTAATAAGCTAAAGAATCAGTCCAGGATTACTTGCTTGTCATTTAATGTGTCAGCCCGGTAAAGACAAATATTTTATGTAAATTCAACAAGAAGCAAAAAAATATAAATTATCTAGTGGCCAATATCTTAAATACATAAACTGGGAATATAATCAGCCATGAGGTTCAGGAAGGATGTTTCACAGTTGTGCATAATTTAAAATGAGAGGGCAAGTATAAATATAGGTAATAAGGGATGAAGGTATTTATACTTTTTAAATATTTAAATGTAGTTTGATTACATCCCCAAATAACTTTTTCTGCCCTGTCATCTGGTATAACTAAATATAGCCTGGTATTCTGGTAGATCAGAGATGTATCTTCTCTGTGGATAATTAGCCTCTTGTATTAAAAATAAAATCCATAAATATCACTTCATTAGTAGGATTCTATCCTCTTCCCTGCTCTTTTTATGATCTGGAATAACCCACAGAACATTTAGAAGTCTAATGGCCAGAATGAAATAACCAAGGTTGGTTTTCTGGGTTATTGAGTGCTGTGGGTCAATAACGAAAACTGACTGCTCCTAGATTTTAGATCAGTGAGCTCCCAAGGGAAATAAATGAAATGAAGAGACCATGGGAGTCAGGAATTTGCTAGTTGCCTCATTGCCACTTTTTGTATATTCTTCGTAGTTTTCTTTGTACGTTAAATCATTATGCTCTCACCAAGGAGACAAGGAGGAGTACCTGATTCTTAAGATCTTTTTTTCCAAGTAAGTTTATAATTTTTTCAAGGATAAATAATAATAATTCCATTCTTCAGTTCTTCTAAGCATCACCTATCATGAGTTCAAATATGGTCACATTAACATAAGTGTTCAAATTATGGTAACCCTTAACCACTGAGGAACTTAACTTTTCCCCTAGATGTTTTTCAGGAATCACCGAATGAAATGGGTTGACTGTGTCTCCACCCAGATCTCAACTTGAATTCTATCTCCCAGAATTCCTACGTGTTGTAGAAAGGACTCATGGGGAGGTAATTGAATCATGGGGATCGGTCTTTCCCATGCTATTCTCGTGATAGTGAATAAGTCTCAGAGATCCGATGGATTTATCAGGAGTTTCCACCCTTTGCTTCTTCCTTATTTTCTCTTGTCACTGCTATGTAAGAAGTGCCTTTCACCTCCCACCATCATTCTGAGGCCTCCCCAGCCATGTGGAATTTTAAGTCCAATTAAAGTTAGTCCTCGATTTCTTCCCAGTCTTGAGTATGTCTTTATCAGCAGCATGAATATGGACTAATACAGTAAACTGGTACCAGTAGAGTGAGGCATTGCTTAAAAGATACCCAAAAATGTGGAAGCAACTTTGGAACTTGGGTAACAGGCAGAGGTTGGACCAGACTGGAGGACTCAGAAGAAGAGAGAAAAATGTTGGAAAGTTTGGAACTTCCTAGAGACTTATTGAATGGCTTTGCCCAAAATGCTGATAGCGATATGGACAATAAGGTCCAGGCTGAGGTGGTCTCAGATGGAGATGAGGAATTTGTTAGGAACTGGAGCAAAAGTGACTCTTGTTATGTTTTAGCAAAGAGACTGGTGGCATTTTGTCCCTGCCCTAGAGATTTGTGGAATTTTGAACTTGAGAAAGATGATTTAGGGCATCTGGCAGAAGAAATTTCTAAGCAGCAAACCATTCAAGAGGTGACTTGGGTACTGTTAAAGGAATTCAGTTTATAAGGGAAGCAGAACATAAAAATTTGGAAATTTTGCAGTCTGATTATGTGGATAGAAAAGAAACACCCATTTTCTAGGGAGAAATTCAAGCTGGTTGCAGTAATTTGCATAAGTAGCAAGGAGCCTAATGTAAATCCCCAAGACCATGGGGAAAATGTCTCCAGGCCATGTCAGAGACCTTCACGGCAGCCTTTCCCATCACAGGCCCAGACGCCCTGGAGGATAAAGTGGTTTTATGGGCTGGGTCCAGGGTTCCTGTTCTCTGTGCAGCCTAGGGACTTGGTGCTTTATGTTCCACCTGCTCCAGCCACTGCTGAAAGGGGCCAATGTACAGCTTGAGCTGTGGGGGCTGTAGCTTCAGAGGATGGAAGCCCCAACCCTTGGCAGCTTCCATGTGGTGTTGAGCCTGTGGGTGCACAGAAGTCAAGAATTGAAGTTTGGGAAACTCTACTTAGATTTCAGATGATGTATGGAAATGCCTGGATGCCCAGACAAAAGTTTGCTGGAGGGGTGGGACCCTCATAGAGAACCTCTGCTAGGGCAGTGCGGAAGGGAAATGTGCGATTGGAACCCCCACACAGAGTCCCTACTGGGGCACTGCCTAGTGGAGCTGTGAGAAGAGAGAGGGCCACAATCCTCCCGGAATGGTAGATCCACCGGCAGCTTGCACCGTGCACCTGAAAAGCCACAGACACTCAACGCCAGCCTGAGAAAGCAGCCAGGTGGGAGGCAAAGTCACAGGGGCAGAGCTGTCCAAGACCATGGGAACCCATCTCTTACATCAGTGTGACCTGGATGTGAGACCTGGAGTCAAAGGAGATCATTATGGAGCTTTAAAATTTGACTGCCCTGCTGGATTTCAGACTTGCATCTGGCCGTGTAATCCCTTTATTCTGTTTCCCATGGAAACAGCTACATTTACCCAATACACATATCCCCATTGTAACTAGAAAGTAACTAGCTTGCTTTTGATTTTATAGGCTCATAGGCAGAAGGGACTTCCCTTGTCTCAGATGAAACTTTGGACTCTGGACTTTTGGATTAATGCTGAAAGGAGTTAGGACTTTGTGGGACTGTTGGGAAGGCATGATTGGTTTTGAAATGTGAGGACATGAGATTTGGAAGGGCCAGGGAGGAATGATATAGTTTGGTTATGGCCCCACCCAAATCTCAGCTTGAATTGTATCTCCCAGAATTCCCACATGTTGTGGGAGAGACCCAGGGGCAGGTAATTGAATCATGGGGGCTGATCTTTCCCATGCTATTCTTATAATAGTGAATAAGTCTCACGAGATCTGATGGGTTTGTCAGGGGTTTCCACTTTTGCTTCTTCCTTATTTTATCTTGCTGCCACCATGTAAGAAGTGCCTTTTGCCTCCTGACATGATTCTGAGGCTTCTCCAGCCATGTGGACCTGTAAGTCCAATTAAACCTCATTTTCTTCCCAGTCTCGGGTATGTCTTTATTGGCAGTGTTAAAACAGACTAATACACCAAGAATATGTACATTTAGTAGTTGCCCTTCACGAAAACTCAAAAGCATTGCTTCTCAAGTGCTGGGCATTCTACTACCTTCTCCTTTGGACACACTAGTGCTCTTCAGGAAGCCGCTCTTGTGCTGAAAGTTCCCAGAGCAGTACTATGAACTTTGGGGCAACGGAGGAGGTTTGGGCAACCTCTCCTCTTAACTAAATTGTTTTTGGTTACCTGTCCCCTGCAGCAGATGCTTGACCCAGACACACAGAAAACCTAATATAAACAAACACTTTCAGTACTTAACACTAGCCCTTCTCTCATATATCAACTAAGTCTGGCTAAATTATGCTACCCACAAATCTCAGTGGCTTAAAACCAAAAAAACTTTGTTTTGTTTTGTTTTGTTTTGTTTTGTTTCTCTCACAAAATGCCTCTCAGGTGTTAACAAAGGAGCTCTGCTTGTGTGAGACACTCAGAGACCAAAGTGAGTGGATTAGCTCTCACCTAAAATTCTGCTGCTCCCTATGTCAGAGAGAAAGGGAACTATTTCAAGGACAATTAAATGCTTGACCTGAAAGTGACACATTGCACTTTCACTTACAACATGTTGGTCATAATTATCACATGACCCCACTTAGGGTCAGGGGAAGGTCCAGGAAGTACAGTTCTATCATGTACCCTCATGGAGGGGAAACTGGAGACTTTGGGTAGACACGACAATCTCTTTGTGAAAGGATTCAAGACCAGGCTGAGTGAGAACCATTAAAAGCCTATCTTTTTTATTCTCCACTATTTCCAGTCCCCTCCCACCTATGCCCAGGCACTTCTATGCAGATCACTCCTCGGAAAATAAACAAAATTATCCATGTCAGGGAATTAATTGATGCAAATGGATACCTTCCGAGTTTCTTTGCTTTTCAGATTCACTAGCCATGTAGTTTGGACTCAGCTAGGATTCCTTACAATAACATATTTTTATTTCTGAATGATGTTGACATTACAAGCTACTTTAAAGGTCGATTTGATTCTCACAAAAATATTTGCAGTTGAAACTAGCCATGAATTATTATCCCCTTTTGATATTATAAAGCTACACCTCAGAAAGTTTGAATGGCTTGCTTAAGACTACCAAGCTAGTTAATGGTAAAATTTGATTTACAATTTTAGAATCCAAACCTAACTATTCTTTTCTTACTAAACCATTTTGACTTATTCTCAACAAAATGAATAAATTGAATTATACCTCAGACGCTATAGGGAAGTTTGCTTATTTCTTTTCATTATATTGCCTTTTTGTCGTAATACCTCGGAATAATACGTGTGAGTCGAAGAACTTGTTCTTAAATCTTAATGAGTTATCAGGAAGATATTAACTTGTGTTAATAATCTGAGCAAGTTATCACCAGACTTTTAATTTTACATATTTCCTAACCCCAAAAGCACATATGAGAAAAATTAGGCATATTACAATAAAACCATATGATAGTTGGTAATATTGAAATGAGTAATAATGTCAGTCAATAGTGTCACAATGCAACCAATTGTTTGAGTCGAAAATTATAATCTTTCTTTTTCTCCTTTCTTTCTGTTTATTGAGCTCTTCAGCCCCATCTAACCCAACAGGAAATCCCATTCTCTCTTCTTCCAAAATATTTTAAAACCAATCTCCTCTCACCATCTGCACAGTTAGTATAAGTCGACAGCATCCTTCCCACTGAGTACAGAATCAGTCGGGCAACTAATTTTCCTACTTCCTCACATTCTTGCTGGAGACATATTTTACCCAGAAGACAGAATGATCTTTTCTTAAACATTTTTTACATTATGTAACATAATGCACATATGAGAAAGTGCATAAAGCATAAATACACTGCTTAACTAATTGTTGCAAGGTGAACACTCGTGTAGTTATTATCAAAGTGATCAATAAATAGAACATTATCTTTACCTGGAAGCAGGAGGGACAGGTATTTCTGATCAAAATCATTTTTTCTTTTGTACACGTAATTGTGTTGGTATTTTATTGATACATAATAGTTGTATGTATTTGGGGGATATGTCTTACAGTTTCATAACAGTATGCAATGTGTAATGATCAAATCAGGATAATTGGGATATCCATCACCTCAAACATTTATTTTGTCTTCGTGTTGGGAACATTACGATTCTTCTCTTCCAGCTATTTTGAAATATACAATAAATATTTTTTAACTATAATTTCCCTGCTGTGCTATTGAATACTAGAACTTACTTCTTCTATGTAACTGTATTTTTGTTACAGTAATCACTTCCTTATTTTGGTTTATATGCACTCACAAATAATATACATTTTCTAACTTCTTTTTGAATTTTCTGTTAAAAATTGTATCATTGTTTCTCTGTTGCTGTATAACAAACTACTCCTAACTGACACAGAAGGAACTGTTTTATTATGTTCATAGATTCTGTGTGTTGGGAATTCAAAGTACAGCTTGGAGATTTGTCTCTGCTTCAGAATGTCTGGGGTATCACCTGAAAAGGCTCAAATGTCTGGGGACTAGAATTACCCGAAGTCTTCCTCATTCACATGTCCAGCAGCTGGGCTAAGATGATGCAGCAAACACTACAAATCAGCGTGCCTGCAAGTGTCTACTAATATAACTGGGGCTTCCTTAAAGCATGGTGGTGTCAGGCGAGTCAAATTTCTCACAAGTGGCTCAATACTCCAAGAGTAAACGTTTCAGCAGCACTGGACAGAAACACATGCCCTTTCATGAATACATGTCCTTTTATGAACGAGGACACATGGCATCGTTTTCACCAAACTTTGATGATTAGAGCTGCCACAGTCCCAAATGTATTCAAATGGTGGATCCATGGATCCAGCATATTTTAGACAACGAAATAGTATTCCATTGTGTTAATATACTGTAATTTAATTATTCATTCTGTTCTTAATAGATACTTGAGTTGCTTCCATTTTGAACTATTATGAACAACACTTCTGTAAGCATTCTTTGGTGTGTATTCTGGTATAGGGCAGCATGCATTTTGGGAAGAAATATACATAGGAATATAATTGCCGAGTTTTAGAGTATGTAGTGTTCAGTTTTATGAGATACCGTCAAAGTGTTTATCTAAGTGATTGTACCAATTTACACTGCCCCCGAACATAAAAGTGGGAACACTTGCTCACACAAACTGAGCTTTTTAGAATCTAACAATCTTTTTTTTTTTTTTTTTTCTTAATGCCCCTTGGAGATTTCAATAGCACTTGACATAAAAATAAAACCTTTTACCATGGCCTACAGGGCCTAGATGACCTGGTCTCTGCACTTCTCTGTGGACTTATCATCACCTTGCCACAAGGCTGCAGCGTCATGAGCCTCCTTTCCAGTCCTAAAACAAGACAAACTCAATCCCTACCTGGGACCCTTGTACTTGCTCTTTCCTCTTCCTGGAAAGTGCACATCCCCCAAATCAAGTATCTGCTCCTCAAGGAGGACTTGTGTGACCACCAATATAAAATGCTTTCCACTCCCCACCCCTAGTCTCTCCCTTTCATGCTATTCTGTTTTCATCAGATCACATAAGCACTACATAAAATTATCTTTTTTATATGCTTATTTATTTATATTGTGTCTATTACCCCTATAATTTACAGTGTCTTGAGGTGTGTAAAAGATTGCTTTTTGAATTAATGCCTTTTTTATGATTAATTAAATAATGGAGTAAACTTACCTAGATGTGTGATAATAGGAGTTCTGTTTTTTATTCTTCTTAAATTTTTATTTATGTCGATCACAGTGCTTGGGACTAGTAGATGTTCAATAATATTAATAATTGAAATAATTTGGCTCACATTAATGTTGAAGTGGAAAGAAATTTTGTGTCCTAGATTGGCTAGGTTTTAAGACAAGTTGATCACTCTGGACTCTGAGAGATTAGCAAGAACTATGTTCACTCCTCAGTGTGAGAAGGCCATTTAGAAGATAACCCACCTGACTGTCCTCATTATCAATTTTCTCCTTTTTATTCATTTGGTTTCTTTCTATTGTCTGTTCACCCACCCTTTGATCAATAATGCTCAGGCATCTTCTGCAGGTTAGCCTGACACTGAAATTTAACTCTCATATTTTTGAAGCTGTGATAAAAGTAGTCAATGCTGGAAAACTGTCTCTTTGACACCGTGAGCAGCTCTTTGTTTTGCAGTAAGTGGAGTCTTTAAAAAGATTGTGATTTTTATTGTCCCTTTCTGTGTGACAATTGTGTGAAAAGGTCAGTTAATTATGCAAATTTGGAACTTCTGAGAGGAAGCCAGTTGAGAAGCAGTGAATGAAGAAATCGAATCACCCTGGAGGCAGAGATACCCAGTCCTCTTAGTTGGAGGTGGTCTCATCTCAGTTGAATGCAGCGACTCTACCTGCATAAGACTTGTGAAAACCCACTCAGAGTCTATTCAGTGGATCTGGAGTAGGGCCTGAGAATCTGCATTTCTAAGAAATCCCCAGGTGATGCAGATGCTGCTGCTCTGAGTGCCACACTTAGAGAACCACTGCTATAAGACAAGCTGTTCTTTTCTCCCTGAATATCTGAATTTGTGCTTTTTGAACTTCCCCTTAGACCCCAAAGTCCTATACTAAAAAATCCAATTGTATATCCAGCCCCAGCTTCTTTTTGGAGTGTGACTCCCATATCTCTCAATGATCACTAGACATTTCCAACTAAATGAGATTTTGACAGTTCAGACTCAACGATCTTGGGAAGGTGCCCTAAAATCCAGCGCCGTTTCCTCTTCCATATTTTGAGAAATAATGTGCCTTTGTTTCTCGAGTTACCAAGACTTAAATATTTTTCCACCTGTTCTACTTCTTGATCTGAAATCTTGGTTTACTTTATTATCATAAATATGAAGAGTGATTTCTAGCTACAGTAATAGCTACTGATGACAGATACATTTATCATTGTGGACAAAACGCCTACATCAGCTCTTTCTGAATTCTGATGCGCAGATCAAAGCTTGCTAAGTCTTGGTGGTCTGAACAAGCACCTCCTAGAGAAGTTTAAATGTAAAACAAAGATTTCCAAGTGCCATCATGGGTTTATAATTTTGAATCAGAAATTGTGAGAGTGATGCCCAAGAATCAGCATTTTTAATAAATAAGTCTTGGGCCAAATTTGCAAGCCACTGACTTAGATCCTCATACAGTAAGATATTTTAATGCCACTTGGTTAAGTCTGGAATAATTTAAGCCTTCTTTTGTACTTAAGGGACTAAATCAAAAGGCACATTTTCCAGCAATATTAGTACTTCCAAGTCTTCTTTTTCCAACAGTGCCTGATGTGTGTGCAGATCGATGTTAGTTTTATATTACTATATCGGTGTTATTTTCTTTATTCCCTGCTGATACCCACTTTGGGACTCTGCATGCAAAGTGCCTGGATAATGATGTGACACAGAGAAGGGTGCTCACCTTGGGTTTTCCTCTAAGGCTCCTCTGCTAGCATTCCTCAAGCTTGCCAGAGCAGTTTACGCACATAATTGATCTAATCTTTATTTATCAATGAAACCAGCCCTGTGGTTTCTCCCAGAAGACTCTTTTGATAACATAGAGGCCCAACAGAAAGGGCACCATGTTAAAAATAGAATAGATAATATTTTACAGCCAAAATGATTGTCACCACCTGTTATGCCTTTCTCATCTTTGGGTCTCTCCTTTAGATGCATTTTTTTCCCAGAGATTTCTTCTAAGGCAGAACCAGCAGGGAAGAAAACAATCAAATGCTCTGCAGCCTGGAGTAAACTTTCACAGACTAGGAAAAGATGTGAGATTCTCAGCTTCTCCTCCCAATAAAAACAGCAACAATGGAACAGCACCTCATATTGAGATTTCAATAGATTGGAGTAGGGGCGGGGGACAGAAATTCTGCAAATGATGCAGCTTAGTCAATGAATGACAACATTTTAGAAAGCTTAAATTAATATGATGAGGGAGGAGATATGTCTGGGAATGAAAGACTAGAGAAGAGTCTATGTGTTTATTTAACATCTTCACTGCCCCATTTCTGTACACTTTTTTTGCTCCATACCTTCTTCGCTACCAGCACTACTGCCCAAGTAGTTGCTTCTACCACATTTACCACCATTGTCACCTCCACCATCTCCACCGCCACAACTTCACCATCAGCATCACTCTCTCAACCACCATCCTTTCCACCATGACAGTAACTTCCAATTCCAATTCCACTCTCATCCCGACTTTCAAACCTGCCACTGCCATCACCATCACCTCACCAATACCACCACTCACCCCGCCACCCTCACCCCTCATGTCACCATTATCACCCCTCACCCCACCACCACTACCCACCAACCCCAGCTTTCCAGCTTCCACCTGCTCACCTTCACATTCTCTCTGCTGAGCAGAGGAGCTTATTAACACTAGAGTTTAAACAATCGATGAAACATCATCCATGTGCTCTCTCTACAATACAGTAGAAAAGATACAATTTCTTTTTTGGACTCACATGAGTAATTCATATTTTCCATTTTCCTCGGGCCAGGTTTTCAAGAACAAACGCTCTCAATAGGAGAGGCTGTCCGGAGACCTTGTATCTCTGCTCTGTAATTCCATCTCCAGCAGGAACGGTTCAGGGCACTGCTTGGCTTTGCCCTGGGTTGCCTTTTTCTCTATGCGAGTTTCCAACCTGAAGTCAGATCTGTTTAAAATAAAATGAAAGCCTCTGTCAGGGAGAAATATCAAAGGATGCCTCTTGCCTAGAGGCAGCACCTACTTTTAATTTTTAAGTATTTTATAGAGAAACATGTAAATGTACACAATCTGCAGAATCGTTGTTTGCAAGAACCTATGGTTTGTGCAGAGGGAAATTAGAAGTTAGAAAGTCTTAAGACTTTGGTTTGCTGTATTTTAAAAGCTTCAGTTTTTCTCAAAATTATGGTGTGAATGTTTCACTCAAGAATTATAACTAGGCTGGGCATGGTGGTTCATGCCTGTAAGTCCAGAACTTTGGGAGGCCAAGGTGGAAGGATTGCTTTCACCCAGGAGTTCACATGGCAAGACCTCATCTCTACAAAAAATTTTTAAAAACTAGCTGGGCATGGTGGAATGTGCCTGTCGTTCCAGCTGCTCAGGATGCTGAGATGAGAGGATCCCTTGAGCCCAGGAGTTTGAGACTGCAGTGAGCTGTGATTTCATCACTGCACTCCAGCCTGGGCAACAGGGTGAGACACTGTCACACACACACAAACACACCACACACACACACACACACACACAATTATAATAATAATTAAAAAAACACAGGCAGTATCAATGCCTTTGTTCTCATCTTTGTATCTCTACAACCTCCTCCCGCTCCGACTTTCACCTCCACACTTTATGTGTTTTTCATTTGTTTGTTTGTTTTTGTTTGCTTGTTTGTTTTTGTCTGTCATAAGCATTCCAAGATGAAAAACTGAGTGCCTGTCACAAAACTGAAATGAAAAACTTCACAGCTCTGGTCTCACAAATGTATGGTTTTGGGGTTACATAGACCAGATATCCAGTTTATAAAACAAAGAAAAATAGGCTTGGCTAATGCCCAAGGATAGAAAACCACCCATGATTCCATTTTTTTTAAGACGCTATGGTTTTCCTGGGCAACAGTGTTGAATCACGTACATGCATCATGTGCAGCCGTATACAGCGTGTAGTCCATACAAAATTAAGCCCACAAAGACTGATTCCATACAGGAAGCTCCTCATCTGTGTTTCCGTACTACATTTATCACAACACCAATTCAAATGGTCTGGATACTAAACGTAACAATTTCTGAAAGGATCTTTAATTTTAGACTTCTTGAAACAATTAGTTTTTGATAATGAACACTCTGAATTGAAATTGATATACAAATTACTGTAAATAATCATATACTAAAAACATATATAAGAAGGAAGGAATTATACAAAGTGGCTATAAACATATTTGATTTTCAATCCTGAGAGGACTACAAATTATATATAGAACTTTGATGAGTTGTGTTATCTGAGTTTTATTTTCTTGATTTGTAAAACAGGAATAAAATACCAAAACTATAGATAACATTTGCAAAGTGCTTGGCTCCTGCACTCAGTAAATAGTGTCTCTACATACTTTGGCTTGTGCTCTTGGTCTTTAGTTCCTTCTCGACAATCCTGTGCCTAAGAAATAGGTATTGCTGTTTGGTGTCCGCTGTACTGTATGATCTATGTTCTTTGCTCTTTGTTTCAAAGCCTTACTGCCTTATTCTAGTTTGGATTCTTTGTAAGAGGCACAGGTACATGGTCTGATAATACTTTGAGTCTTTAATCCAAGCACTTGTCACCATTGTCTTTGGCAGAAGCATTATGTCTATGGAATTAACCTTTTTTTTTTTTTTCACTATACAGTTTTGGAGTGGGAAGGGAGAGGAAACCACTTTCAGTGGGAACAGGTTTAGTTGGCTTGGAAAAGAAACTGAATATGGATTCCTCATCAAGAATGCGACTGTAACACTAGTAAATATTTCCCTAATAACAATAGCTGGGAGGAGAGAATCATGTGTAGTAACTTAATGCTCCTTGAGCCCAGGAGTTTGAGACAAATTGCTCCTATTAACAAAGTTAATTAACAAATTGCTCCTATTAACTTTGTTGATAGGAGCAATTATTCCATAACCTAGGTAGAGCTGCCTAATGGTTGACCTAACAGTGGAATTTCCATCATCACTAAATACGTACAAGATGCATTCAGGGAATACACTGTCTTTCTACTCCCTCATTGCTTTATCTGAGAGCAATGGAGCTGTGTAGGCTGGTACACTGAAAACTGTCAATTGAGAGTCAAACATTTCTCATTTTTCAAGTAGTAGCCAGCCTCTGGGGTTTGAACAGGTCCCAGTTCAGCTACCTGTTTTTTGTTTATCTTTGGCCAGTCACTTAAACTTTCTTAGTTTTTTTTTTTTTTTTTCACTTCACTGTGGCTTACAGTGGCATGCATGAACACACATACACACACACACACACACACACACACACACACACCACGAACTGTTTTAAAAGTCTATTATTTATGTTATTTTAGTTAACCAGATAATCAATATTTATTGAGTGCTTATGTTCATCATCATTTTGGTAGACACTATGATGGATAGCAAAAAGTAATAGGCATAGTCTCCACTTGGAAAGCCATTATAGTATTTAACAAAGCAAAACAACCATTTGATACCAATTAAAAGTAAGTTTTGGTTTGGAATGGTAGTAACATTCAGTGACGTGAGCTTTCAGAGGATGGCAGCTAGTTAATAGAGTATTCTCTTTGAAAAAGAAAACGGTTGATGTGTGGAGTGTTAGCTATGTTCAAATTGAGAACATGAGCGAAGACTTATTCTTACCCTTCTGTTAACATCTCATCTCTTCATCTTTCTGGATCTTTGGCTTTATTTTTTTTTTCCTTGGCACTGGTACTGTACAAATGTAATAGGTAATTTCAGATATTCTAATAACCTCATTTTTTAAAAAAGTAACAATAGGCAGGTGGAATTAATTTTAATGATATATTTTGTTTAATTTGATATATCCCAAATATTACCATGTCAAGCATATTGCACTGGCATGTTTGAGGCACCTGATAGCTGCATGCGGTTACTGGCTACTGTAGTAGATATGGTGGCTCTCGAGGGTCCTCTGCAGTGGCTGCAGGACCTGACCTGAGCATCATCATGTCTCTTATTTTAGAGAGAAAAAAAAAAGCTGATTCCATTGATGAATGTTCAGCATTGTGTCAAGAACAGGGAATTTCTCCTGTCAAAGCCTTCTTTACTGTTTCTTCTTTAACTCGTCCACAGCGGTCCTGGCTAGGATCCTGTCATGGTTCTCAGTCCTTCCCTCTTTCCTCCACTTGCTGTTGCTGCTGTCCAGCTGAAGATTAAGGTAGAAGCAACCATGGAGGAGCTGCCATGGGCTTTTGTAGTCTACGACTTTGAGGATGGGACATCCAGAGGGGCCTGGCAGGAGTTTAATTAGGATTACAGATGAGCGAGACAGAGGAAAGCGATGGCAGGAGAAGGGGGCAAACCTGAACAGAAGGTTCCCTTCACCCTTCTGCTCCCGCTCACTTCAATGCTGGAGTAATAGGATCTGCCAAATCCTACTTTCCCCACCTGGGATGGTGCTGTCAGGTTATAGGGTCGAAGAGTAAAGATAAGAGAGTGTCGTGTGCGCATTTTCAATTCCATCACATAGTTTTACTTACATTTGCCTACAGGTCAGAGTCAAAAATATTCTATTTTGGTACCTGATCTGGAATTATTTGTAACTAAGACATTCATTTACTTCAAAACCATCACCTCAGCATCTGAGGAATGCCCAGCATTGAGTCAAGCACTCATGTACTAGGAAAGGTAGGAAGTGGTCCCCATTCTCAAGGGTCCCTGTCACACATTAGCTAGGAATGCTGGAGGCGTCATCAAACTGAAATTTTCCAAAAAAAATCTGTCTGCATTGAGGGTATATTCAGAGCAGAAGGGTTACAATCATGTCTGCTTCATTTTTATTTGTATGTAGTATACTTTTTAAGTTGTTTTTCAAAAAAGTTAGTACCTAAATAGACAAAGTTAATAGGAGCAATTATTCCAAAACCTAGGTAGAGCTGCCTAATGGTTGACCCTCTAATAGTGGAATTTCCGTCATCACTAAATACATACAAGATGCATTCAGGGAATACACTGTCTTTCTACTCCCTCATTGCTTTATCTGAGAGCAATGGAGCTGTGTAGGCTGGTGCACTGAAAACTGTCAATTGGGAGTCAAACATTTCTCATTTTTCAAGTAGTAGCCAGCCTCTGGGGTTTGAACAGGTCCCAGTTCAGCCACCTGTTTTTTGTTTGTCTTTGGCCAGTCACTTAAACTTTCTTAGTTTTTTTTTTTTTTTAAACTTCTAAAATAAGACTAATAATTTGTCTAGTTACCTATCTGTTACAAAGAAATGAGATAAAAAAGCTATCTATGAAAACACATCTCCTCAAATGTGTTGGGCATCCCAACAGCAAATATAGATCATGTTACTCTTGAAACAAAGGCCAGAAAATGCCTTCACTCACCGTGTAGAGTAAAATGCCGTCTGCTTATTACAGTCTTGACCATGCACACCAAGGGCACTGTTTCCGGTTGACACTGTACCCCAGTCACATTGGCCTCTAAACATGTTCCTCCCTTAAAGCTCTTTGTTAGCCCTTTTTTATCTTTGGAATGTTCCTCCCCAAGGCTGAAGGTCAACAAACTTTCACTCTAAAAGGCCAGATAGTAAATAGTTTCACCTTGGGGGCCATGAGGTTTCTGTCACAACTACTCAACTCTGCCATCACAGAAGAAAAGCAACCATAGGCAATACATAAACACATGAGCATGCCTCTATTTCTCTGTTCCAACAAAACTTTATTTACACAATAGGTGATGGGCTAGACTTGGTCCATGGGCCACCATAATTTGCTGATCACTCCCTAGACCTTTTCATAATGGCTTTTTCTGATAATTTTAATCTCAGATCAATTAGGATCTAAGGCCTTCCTTGACCACTCTCTTGAACGTCTCCCCACCCCATCTCTTGATTGTGTTGCTCTGTTTTATTTTCTTCTTCTTATTTATAACCTAAATTACCTAATGTATTCATTCACTTACTGATTTATTGTACACATCCATTTTCTGTACCACCATAATTCTAGTTCGATGGCAAAGTCTGGAAGAAAGTAGGGGGTACGTGCTCAATAAATGATTTGTTTCATGTGTGAATAAATAATTACTGAAAGAATGAAATTCCAGAAGGAAAATTCTGAATTTCAGTGATAGGAAGGCAAGAACTTTTGGGGGTAGTCAGAGGCAGAAGAAGATCAGAAACTCCTGCCAACTATGAGCCTTCCATACAATCTTTCACAAATGAAGCTTCTAAAAAGCTGACCTATATGAAACAAGGTAATTTTTTTGTTGTCTAGGATTGATATAGACTGTTAATATCTCACCATTTTCTGGCTATAAAACAAGCATACTGATAACAGTAAAAATCAAAGGTATAAATAACTAGCCCATTAGCAGACTGTGTGCTTGGAAATGGTTTTGAGGGAGAATTTTAAAGGCAGCTTTTATAATAAGACTGGCCAGTTCATTCCCCATGCAATCAATCAGTATTCTCAATCAAATGCCAATGGCATGCCTTTGTGGTAGATACTGAAGATACTAGCAAAATGAGGCAATCTTTGCCTTCTCAGCCATCAAGAGTAATTATGTAATGCCATATAGACAAAGATTAGACCTATAGTAATAGGGGGATATCAGCCAGTGTCCTGGCCAAAAAAAAAAAAAAAAAAAAAAAA
>NW_012110252.1:5602434-5606441 GCF_000951045.1 Mandrillus leucophaeus
GTATGTTGAACTCTTATTATCAAATGATGAGTTTGAGTCTCCCAAATTATTACTTGCTTTTATTAATTGACTTAGTGACCTAACTTTGTTGCATAGTTTTTGGTCCACCAAGTGACTGCAGGAAGGAAGGAAATGAAGTGCAGGGTATTTCCTTAGCCGATTACAAGAACACAACTTTTAATACCAAAGTATTTATCATTTATGGTTTTCATAGTTGTCTTGCAGTGAACTAAGCAACTTGTTTTGTGATTTCTTTATTGGAACTTATTAACCTTTTTTTTAAAAAAAATAGAAGTTTCAAGGAAAAAGGAACTTCCATAAAATAATTTCAATAGGTCACTCTTTAAAATTCAAGTTGATTTCAGTGCTATTCTGACCTAGCTACCAACTAACTTTGAGACCCCAAACAAGCCACTTACCCTCTGTGCTCCTCAGTTTTCTCATCTGTAAAATGAAGTGGATGGACTAAGTGGTCCCTAAAGCCCTCTAAAGTGCTACATGCTGTAATTATGAGTCTATGTTATCCCCGGAAATATCATGAAAAATAAAAATAAAATTGATTGAGTTGAAAGTGGTCCAACAGTTAAAAAGAAATATTTGACATTGTAATCATGAACTCATATCAATTAGTTTTTGGCTCTTTAATTTTGAAAGCAGACATTTGATTGCTTGTTTAAAGCCTGTGTAAAAAACCCCAGCCCAACCTTGGAAAAGCTCAAAATATTCTTAAGCAGGGATATCAATTGCATAATTTTCTAGACCTCTCAGATTGGTTCAAATTAACCCACAGCATATTTGAAAGCCTTTTTCTTTTGTGAGCATCCAATTCCCCATTGCTCTCCTCCTGGGTATCCATTCGTTATCAAAACCAGAAGCACAGTGTGGCATCCAAATTGGAGTTCAGTGTCAGCAGAGGTTACATTTGTACATTTCCCAGAAAAGGAACAATTATTGTCATAGGAGAGGATTAATGTACGGCCATTTTGGGTCTTTATTGTAATCTTTTCTTTAAGAATGAGGAATTGGAATGTTAATGTATTCAATAATCTATGAATTATAAAGGTATGCTATACTGCTTTGACCTTTTCAACATTTGGTAATTTTGATTGAGTGGCTGCTCTGAGCCTGTTCTTTCTAACAGCTCTATTATCCTGTGGAAAAGTGGAAGTCTAGCCAAATTTTAAAAATACATTTATTCCGAAGCAAGAATAGAGGAATTAGTTACAATGTGCCAGAGAGAGTGCAATATGACTTACAGACCTTCTCTGATTTAACCTTAACAACATCTCATGAGATAACGCTATTATCACCATTTTACAGATGAAGACATTGGGACCCAATGCATGCCTCACAGGTAAGAGGGAGAGGCAATTATAATCCCAGTCCTATATGATATCAGTGTCTATACACTTGCACAAAGGTAAAAGGGAGAGGCAATAATAACCCTGGTACTCTATGATACCAAATTCTATACACTTCCTAGTCAACAAGGTCTTTGACTTTTGAAAGTTGTAAGCGTATCTGGTGGGCAGTAAATACCTGTAAACATCCTGTATTAGACCATTCTCACACTGCTAATGAAGATATACCTGAGACTGGGTAATTTATAAAGGAAAGAAGTTTAATTGACTCACAGTGCAGCATGTCTAGGGAGGCCTCAGGAAACTTACAATCCTGCTGGAAGGCACCAGTTCACCGGGCGGCAGGAGGTGGAATGAGTGCTGAGGGAAAGGGGAAGCCCTTTATAAAACCATCAGATCTTGTGAGAACTCACTCACTATTACAAGAACAGGATGGGGGAACTGCCCTCATAATCTAATCACCTCCCATGAGTTCCCTCTGACAAAACATGGGGATTATGGGAACTCCAATTTATGATGAGATTTGGGTGGGTACATAGCCAAAACATATCATTCTTCCCCTGAACCCTCCCAAATCTCATGTCCTCACATTTCAAAATGATATGGCTCCGATCATCTTGAGTCAAATCAGATAAAACAACATGGACACACATGGAATGGTTTTAAGGAGCAGAGAGTTTAACAGGTAAGAAGGAAGGGGAGAGAAAGAAAGAAGCAGCTCCCTTGTACAGAGACAGGGAGGGGGGCTCCAAAACCGAAACAGGGAACCCCAAGTGCCAAGGATACCAGCCAGTTTTATAAGTAGGCTGGAGGAGGTGGTGTCTGATTTACATAGGGCTCAGGGGATTGGTTTGACCAGGCATGTCATTCACATAGCCCTCGAAAAAGAAAAAGCTGGCCCTCCCACCCTAGCCTTTTAATATGCAAATGAAGGGCACCATGATGTTCTACACAGGTGGGGATATGTGGGGGTGACTATGCTGCTAGGCACACGTGGGGGAAGGGCAGGAGGACAATGGTTTTGAGAATTGCCGTGTTTGATGGACTCAGTTTCTAATGGCTGTCATTTGCATATCAAAGGTTGCCTGCCAGGCTCTAAAAGCAGGGGCTTTCCTTCTAGACAAGAAGTATTTTTGCAGCTGCTTTAAAAGAAATGAAAACTTTTTCTCTGTATCTGCCTAAAATAATTTCTTAATAACTCCTACCACAAAAACACAAATCCTGCTTTCCCAACAGTTCCACAAAGTCTTAAGTCATTCCAGCATTGACTCAAAAGTTCAAGTCCAAAATCTTTTCTGAGACAACGCAAGTCCCTTCCACCTATGAGTCTGTAAAATAAGTTACTTCCTAGATACAATGGGGTAAAGGCATTGGTTAAATACATCCTTTCCAAATGGGAGAAATTGGCCAAAACAAAGGGGCTACAAGCTCCATGCAAGTCCAAAATCCAATAGGGTAGTCATTAAATCTTAAAGTTCTAAAATGATCTCTTTTGACTCCATGTCTCACTTCTGAGTCATGCCGATGTAAGAAGTGGGCTCCCAAGGCCTTAGGCAGCTCCACTCCTGTGGCTTTGCAGAGTACAGCTCCCCTCTCAGCTGCTTTCATGGACTGGTGTTGAGTGTTTGTGAATTTTCCAGGTATATGTGGTGCAAGCTGTCAGTGAATCTACAATTCTGGGGTCGGGAGGATGGTGGCCCCCTTCTCACAGCTCTACCAGGTCCACCAGGCAGTGCGCAGTGGGGATTCTGTGTGGGGGCTCCCACCCACCCCCCATTTTCCTTCCACACTGTTTTAGCAGAGGTTCTCCATGAGGACTTTGCCCCTACAGCAGACTTTGCACCTGAACATCCAGATGTTTTAATACATCCTCTGAAATCCAGGCGGAGCTTCCCAAACCTCAATTCATGACTTTGGTTCACCCACAGGCTCAACACCACTTGGAAGGTGACAAAGCTTGAGGCTTGCACCCTCTGAAGCCATGGCCCAAGCTGTACCTTGGTCCCTTTAAGCCACAAATGGAGCAACTGAGTCACAGGACACCAAGTCCCTAGGCTGCATACAGCAGGGGGACCTGGGCCTGGCCCATGAAACCATTTTTTTCCTCTTAGCCTCTGGGTCTGTGATTCGAGAGGCTACCACAAAGGTCTGGAGACATTTTCCCCATTGTCTTGGTGATTAACATATGGCTCCTTGTTACTTATGCAAATTACCACAGCAGGGTTGAATTTCTCCCCAGAAAATTGGTTTTTCCTTTCTATTGCGTTGCCAGGCTGCAAATTTTCCAAATTCTTTTTTTTTTTTTTAATTATACTTTAAGTTCTAGGGTACATGTGCAGAGCATGCAGGTTTGTTACATATGTATACATGCGCCATGTTATGCTCTGCTTCCTCTTGAATACTTTGCTGGCTGCTTAGAAATTTCTTCTGCCAGATACACTAAATCATCTCTCTCAAGTTCAAAGTTCCACAGATCTCTAGGGCAGGGGCAAAATGCTGCCAGTCTCTTTGCAGAGCAAGAATGACATTTACTCTAGTTCCCAACAAGTTCCTCATCTCCATCTGAGACCACCTCAGCCTGGAGTTTATGGTTCATATCTGTCAGCATTTTGGCCAAAGCCACTCAACAAGACTCTAGGAAGTTTC
>NW_012110252.1:5608087-5610241 GCF_000951045.1 Mandrillus leucophaeus
AAAGGATTTAACCAGAGATGTTAATGAAGCTATGCCACTATTATGTACAGAGGTGAGGATGAGGCTAAAGAAACCATCCGGGAAATGAGGGACCCTGGGTCTAGCAATAGTTGGAAACCACTCTAACCTTTAGGCCAGAAGTCTTAGGGAAAAAATGATGTTACCAGAGTCCAGTGAGAACTGATGCCTGAGGGAGGGGCCAACCAATAGGAGCTCTGGCCATAGAGAAATGTGGCTCTTACTAGAATCTCATCAAGACAAGCTTTCTATACTTCCACCCTGCCTGACATAACAGGAAGTCAGAGGGTAAGAGGGCTGGTGTATGTAATTTATGAGAGTCAGGCTTTCAGAGCACCAAGTAAGACTGAGAAATGCATGTGACATTGAGAATTGAGAACAAAAGAAACATAACAGGCACAGTAGTAAGAATAGGTAAGCCAGGTGACAAGAGAGATTGCATTTTGGAAATCTATATTTACTCTATTGATTTTATTTACTTTGCAATATGTGAATGCAGTAGAAAATAAGGGATTAAAAAAGCTTTTAGAAATGTGTATTTTTTATACTTAAGGAAGTAGGCTAGAAGAGTTCTAGGATTATTGGTAGAGTTTATCTAACTCAAGCCAATTCATGTGAAGTCAACCAGAGTCTTGAAGGATTAGAAAATACCTTTCTAGCCTGTTGCCTGGGGAAGAAACATTCAGAACATTCCCAGGATAATCTTTTGCCTGGAAAGAAGAAACCAAAGAGTAAAATTCATCACCAAGATAACATTGAATCCTCATTATTGCCCAAAACAAAAGAGAGAGAGAGAGAGAGAGAGAGAGAGAAATTAAACATATTCCTGATAACGAAGGTCAATCACTTGTAAGCAATAGTTTCCTTTTTTTTTTTTTTTTGACCATTATCAATAAAAATGAAATCTTTCTTTAGCCTGCCAAAAGAAAAAACTGTAAAACCAGGACCTATTACAGGCTCTATTACAGAACTTTGAAACTGGTATCTTAGGACTATGCTCTCTAACACAAGGTCATTTCTTCAAGCAACTGTATGTTGAACTCTTATTATCAAATGATGAGTTTGAGTCTCCCAAATTATTACTTGCTTTTATTAATTGACTTAGTGACCTAACTTTGTTGCATAGTTTTTGGTCCACCAAGTGACTGCAGGAAGGAAGGAAATGAAGTGCAGGGTATTTCCTTAGCCGATTACAAGAACACAACTTTTAATACCAAAGTATTTATCATTTATGGTTTTCATAGTTGTCTTGCAGTGAACTAAGCAACTTGTTTTGTGATTTCTTTATTGGAACTTATTAACCTTTTTTTTAAAAAAAATAGAAGTTTCAAGGAAAAAGGAACTTCCATAAAATAATTTCAATAGGTCACTCTTTAAAATTCAAGTTGATTTCAGTGCTATTCTGACCTAGCTACCAACTAACTTTGAGACCCCAAACAAGCCACTTACCCTCTGTGCTCCTCAGTTTTCTCATCTGTAAAATGAAGTGGATGGACTAAGTGGTCCCTAAAGCCCTCTAAAGTGCTACATGCTGTAATTATGAGTCTATGTTATCCCCGGAAATATCATGAAAAATAAAAATAAAATTGATTGAGTTGAAAGTGGTCCAACAGTTAAAAAGAAATATTTGACATTGTAATCATGAACTCATATCAATTAGTTTTTGGCTCTTTAATTTTGAAAGCAGACATTTGATTGCTTGTTTAAAGCCTGTGTAAAAAACCCCAGCCCAACCTTGGAAAAGCTCAAAATATTCTTAAGCAGGGATATCAATTGCATAATTTTCTAGACCTCTCAGATTGGTTCAAATTAACCCACAGCATATTTGAAAGCCTTTTTCTTTTGTGAGCATCCAATTCCCCATTGCTCTCCTCCTGGGTATCCATTCGTTATCAAAACCAGAAGCACAGTGTGGCATCCAAATTGGAGTTCAGTGTCAGCAGAGGTTACATTTGTACATTTCCCAGAAAAGGAACAATTATTGTCATAGGAGAGGATTAATGTACGGCCATTTTGGGTCTTTATTGTAATCTTTTCTTTAAGAATGAGGAATTGGAATGTTAATGTATTCAATAATCTATGAATTATAAAGGTATGCTATACTGCTTTGACCTTTTCAACATTTGGTAATTTTGA
>NW_012110252.1:5612386-5637716 GCF_000951045.1 Mandrillus leucophaeus
AGGCGGAGCTTCCCAAACCTCAATTCATGACTTTGGTTCACCCACAGGCTCAACACCACTTGGAAGGTGACAAAGCTTGAGGCTTGCACCCTCTGAAGCCATGGCCCAAGCTGTACCTTGGTCCCTTTAAGCCACAAATGGAGCAACTGAGTCACAGGACACCAAGTCCCTAGGCTGCATACAGCAGGGGGACCTGGGCCTGGCCCATGAAACCATTTTTTTCCTCTTAGCCTCTGGGTCTGTGATTCGAGAGGCTACCACAAAGGTCTGGAGACATTTTCCCCATTGTCTTGGTGATTAACATATGGCTCCTTGTTACTTATGCAAATTACCACAGCAGGGTTGAATTTCTCCCCAGAAAATTGGTTTTTCCTTTCTATTGCGTTGCCAGGCTGCAAATTTTCCAAATTCTTTTTTTTTTTTTTAATTATACTTTAAGTTCTAGGGTACATGTGCAGAGCATGCAGGTTTGTTACATATGTATACATGCGCCATGTTATGCTCTGCTTCCTGTTGAATACTTTGCTGGCCGCTTAGAAATTTCTTCTGCCAGATACACTAAATCATCTCTCTCAAGTTCAACGTTCCACAGATCTCTAGGGCAGGGGCAAAATGCTGCCAGTCTCTTTGCAGAGCAAGAATGACATTTACTCTAGTTCCCAACAAGTTCCTCATCTCCATCTGAGACCACCTCAGCCTGGAGTTTATGGTTCATATCTGTCAGCATTTTGGCCAAAGCCACTCAACAAGACTCTAGGAAGTTTCAAATTTTGTCACATTTTCCTGTCTTCTTCTGAGCCTTCCAAACTGTTCCAACCTCTGCCTGTTATCCAGTTCCAAAGTCGCTTCCATGTTTTCAGGTATCTTTACAGCAGCACCCTAGTCTACCGGTATCAATTTACTGTATTAGTTCTCACACTGCTAATAAAGACATACCCAAGACTGGGTAATTTATAAAGGAAAGAGGTTTAATTGACCCACAGTTCAGTATGACTGGGGAGGACTCAGAAAACTTATAATCCTGGTGGAAGGGATCTCTTCTCAGGGTGGCAGAAGAGAGAATAAGTGCCGAACAAAACAGGAAGCCCTTTAGAAAATCATCAGATCTCATGAAAACTCTGTCATGAGAACAGCATGGCAGAACCACTCCCATAATCTAATCACCCCCCATGAAGTCCTCAAACAAAAAGTGGGAATTATGGGAAATGCAATTCAACATGAGATTTGGGTGGGGGCACAGCCAAACCATATCCCAACTTAAAATTTTATCTTATTCCACATTGAGCTTTCAAGCATTTATTAGTACTTATGATCCCCTATAATCTTCTGTAGCTGGTGGAGTGATGAAAAAGACTAAAATTCCCCACCCCAAAGGAGATTATAGCTGTGCAGTATATTGACTCAGGGTTATGGGAACACAAAAGAGATGGTGAAGCACCCAGAGATGAGTGATTCTGGAGAACTGGTATGTAACACTTCTGCTCAGAGCATAAGGAACAATGGAAGGAAATAGTGTTACCAGGGCCATGTGGCGATTTGAACAGTGGATGTAGTACTACCCAGTAGGAGCTACTTCCGAAAATGGTATGCTATGGCTGGAAAGGAGGGAAATGAAATAACGCATTCTCTCTGTTGTTCTCTGTTCTCTTAACAGTGTCCCCCATTAGCTGAATCCAGCCAGATATCAGCCATCCCAAAATCCCAGGCTCTAAGGGTTTGACTCAGAGCAGGGCAAGGATGGATGGAAAGGGATTGGGAGGAAGGCGGGTAAAATCATCAACAGAAGGGCTTTCCAAAACTAGAGAATAATGTGACTTGAAGATAAAGTCATGTCTCCGTTTCTTTCAAAACAGAGTAACTACCTGCAGTTTTTAATTGATTTTTTCCCCAGCTTCTGCTCACCAAAATTCTCTGTGGAGTTTTAACCAGAGAAGTCTTATGTGTGGAATGAAGAGGGAAATAAATGGTAGCAAGGATAATAGGATGAGCTCAAATCAGTCTGTGCTTATGACCTAAGTGTTAATACTGTGAAAAGAAAGAAATATTGTCATTTCTCATTTTGGTGTAGAGATGCTAATTCTACACTCCTCTTCAAATTACTGAGATAATAGTATGTGACCGATGATGAATTCCTAGATAACACTGGGCTGTGTGCCTTTGAAAGATTGAGAGAAAAACTCATGATATTGATAGTCCATTAGACTAGAAGATGAGATTTCAAAATGACAATGGTAATGAGGGTTCGTTATTGGCAACCACCTTGATTCAGTTCTATAAAAGGAAAAGAAATAAATACATGATTCCCCTGAGTGACATTTAGACAAAAGGTGGTCCTGTGCCATTGTCGGATAGCTTTCAAAATCAATGGATTCAGCAAGTTTTGTTCATTTCAGATATTTGGTACATCACAGTTCCTTGTTAGTTTTTTATTTTAAGAATTAATTATTAGAAATAAATGTACTTAGAGTATTAGACAGAGGAAAGAATATTAGGAAATTTTGTTATTGCTAGGAAGAATCTAAAAATAGCCTTAATTGGTTAAAAAGTGAATTATTGTGTTAGAAACCTTGTCTTTTAGCAATTATAAACCTAAATTCTAGAGGAATATCTAAAAAGCTTATTTAATAAAGTTTCAGAAGACTAGGAAAAATATCCTTATAAGCTCTAGATCCTCTCCAACAGAGATACTGCTGTAGTTAAAGAAGATACATGCTCCAATAATAGATGAAATCCTGATAACCCTGGAGTGGCATCCTCTAGCAAACAGGCCTGAGAGTAGGTTTTGGTTTGATTCACTCAACAAGTACTCATTGAGAATCTTCTCTGTGCAGTTAAGTCAATGCTGTGGAAGGTATAAAAGTTATCATAATATCAACTACAGACAAATGAAAAGGAATGCTGTTATCAAGAACTTCAGAACAGGCACTTTTTGCTGAGAGCTTTGGTAACCTCATCTGTCAGTGTATAATCAATCAGGGATCTTCCCAGTAGGCTCCGAGACTGACTGTATATTTCTCCCTTCAAAGTGTTTTATCCAAGAAGATAATTAGTTTAACATTTAATATCTGGGACTTCCTCACAGGAGGAAAATGTCATGAAAGAGGAAAGCATTGGAAGCTAGAAAGTGATAATATAAAAGTTGAAAGAGACATATTTAGTCTGCTTTGCCTGTGAGTTCTATTTCTTTTACCTTCATGTGCTGGCTGGCTGAGTCACTGGGCAACTGGGACCCAGGGTGTCCACCCGACCAAGTATAATTTCAATCATGCATACAGTTGTCCCAGGATTTTCTTGGGTTATAGAATATTTTCTAAACATAAAGAAGCTATCTCTCTTGCTTCTCTTCTGAAGAATTACTTTCTTTTCAGTTTAGGCATAAACCGAAAGGATGCTCAATTATATGTGTATAAAATAATGATTCATTGAAGCATTCTATGAATTGTATGTTCCCACCACTCCAAACACAGACTCAGAATTTGAGATTAAAGAGATGTATGCAATTTAATATTATTTAATGCGTGATGAGTCTGATGGAATAGATATTCAACTCAGTGACCTTGAAGTATAGAGTGGCTAGTATGAACAGTTTGCATGCGACACGTTATAGACTGAATAACAGAGGGTATAATAAAGTAAAATCAGTAAAGTTGTGATCAGCTTCTACTGGTAAGGGAGAGAGATGATTAATGGTGTGACAAAGAAATTATCGTGGTGTTTCTATTTTCTTCAAAGCTGTTTACAGCTTCAAATTAGAAGTTACACTTTTTGCCTGAAAGAGTAGGGTATAAACCACATACCAATTGCTGCAATAATTCTGACAAACTCAAAGGCAGATAACAAAGCATCTGGAAATGGGCAGAACAAAATTTTGTCTAGAAAAATAGAAAAACAACCTTTCCAATGGAAAAATATCTGGTTTCTAGCGTTCTACAACATATGTAATGTATACAGTAAACTATATGCCCTGGGAAGCTAAGAATAGAATAAAAGTGAATTAGGAGAACCTAAATAATAAAATAATGTTGTTTTCACAATTATGTATAATGGGAATGATTTATTTAGTTATTTCATTGAAACATGATGTTTCAGAGCTTTTAATCGGCATGTGAAATGTTAAAATTATTTCTGTCTCTAAATATGTAAAAGTATAGTGGAAGAGAAATAGTATTATCTTTTCCTCACCCAAGGACCCATAGAAAAGGTTATGCCTGACGCCTCTAAACCAAAAGATACATTGGCAAAATAAAAATCATAAAAAGTTTATTTATCAAAATTTCATGTGGCATGGAATCTTTTGGAAATAAAGTTGCAAAGGGCCAGAGAAAACTTTTTATTTTTGAGATGGAGTCTCCTCTGTCACCCAGGCTACAGTGCCCTGTGAGCCACGATCTTGGCTCACTGCAACCTCTGCCTCCTGAGTTCAAGTGATTCTTCGGCCTCAGCCTCCCAACTAGCTGGGATTACAGGCGTGCACCCCGACACCGGCTAATTTTTGTATTTTTAGTAGAGATAGGGTTCACTATATTGGCCAGGCTCGTCCCAAACTCCTGACCTTGTGATTGCCTGCCTCGGCCTCCCAAAGTGCTGGGCTTATAGGCGTGAGCCACCGTGCCCGACCAAGAAAACTATTTTTATTGCTAAGTCTGATGAAAGAAATGGATAGTTGTAGAGAAACATGATTGAATAACAGGAGTATGATCTAATGATGATGAACTGGAGATGACTTCACAAGACTAGATTCTTCTCTATGTTTCTGTAAGCCATTCATTGCCCCTGAGTGTCAGGAAGCACATCTGTCGCATGAGGATCTGGGAGGTGGTGAACATCAGAGAGTGATTTTTCTAGGTTTTATGGCTTGTTTGTGGATGGGGGTGGGGGATTTCTGGTTCCTGTAACCTGCTTGGGGGAGAAAAGGATATTAAGTTCTTTTATGGGAGTTTGCAGATACTGTTTTGACTCTGAATATAGAGACTTTACAACTAAGCCATGGTCCTCAAATTGAAAGTGATCAGTATGTGGTAATCTAGAGAGGTGTGTAATAATTACTCTTCTAGATTCAGACCATCCTAACCGTAATCATTGCCAGTCAGGTAATAGTAGATGTTTTATGGCAAATGATTCAGTCATGTTCCAATTATTGAAGCTCTATGTAGGAAAAACAACTATAGATACTGGTTTGTCTACAGATCCATTGAAAAAAACTGGGGTGCTAATTTGTTGACCATGACTCATGGGAATAAGACCACAACTGCAGCTTAGTCTCCAATTATGACCATAAGCCACCAACTACTTAATAATTGTCTATATCTGGTAAATATGGCACATATGTTTATGGGATATGGCTGGACTCCTGGGATTCTCTTTGAACCACTTTTTTGGTTTATTAATTGTTACTTGCTCTGTGTGTGTGTGTGTGTGTGTGTGTGCGCGCATGTACAGGTGTTTAATCCATTAAAGTCTCTTAACATATAAAAAGGTTTTTCTTGTAAAAAGATGCCTACCTATTTAGCCTGTGTAGTGGAGGAAGCTGGGGGAGGTAGATCAAGCACAACGGAGAATTTTGTGAGAATTCAAAGGCTCAACATTTTTACTTCCTGGTGAGCCTTTCTGCCTTGCAAAGGTCAATACACTCATGTCTCTTCCCCCTCCAGCAATATTGTTTTCAGATATGAACAAAATATTTTACCTTGAGTTTCACCATTTTCTTGTTTTACTATAATAGAAAGCAAATTTTTATTCACAGTACACTTACAGTGGCTTTGTTTTTCTTGCTTTGTAGAAAAAGACTGCATTTATTTATTTATTCATTTTGTTGTTGTCAAAGTCAAAATGAAAATTTCTTCTTCCATTTACTTTGACATTTCACTGCGTACGTGCTATTTTTGAAAAGAGTGGCATATTCTATGAACAGGTCTTTCAGAGACAAAGGAAAGAAAACATGGAGAACAATGCAAGTTTCATCCTCTGATAATGGTTAGATGTTTTCAAAAGGCTAAGTATGTGAAAAACTTTAAGAAGAACAGAACGTAACTTTTAAATACAATTACATAATTCAACATAACATTAATAATTATTTTATTAGCACTTTTTTCCATCATTGTTAGATATAGAAACATAGATGCATTAACATATACGTAAACACACAACGTATTTAGACATGCACACAAATATGGAGTTAATGTTTATTCAGAGTCTACTAATATGCTTGTGGTAGAACTACAAAGATGAATTATATGAAGATCTTATAGTTTAGATGGAAGTAACTTAAACTACACATAAAATTCCTGGAATAGCACCTTCCATGAACAAGGCACTCAAGGAAAATTTGTGCAATAAATGAATACATAAAACAACACAAGTACAAAGCAGCATGCGCTGTCTGGTAGGCTAAAACATACTAGAAGGTTCAAGAGTTAAAAGACATAGAAGAAGCCTGAAGGCAATGAAACTTGATGTATTCACAGAGAACTTAGTCATTGAAGTGTTCAAGCAGGCAGGTGCACATGCACTGGGATACAGCTATGCAGGTTGGAGGAGGCAGGCTCAGCAGATAGGGAGAGAAGAAAGCAGTTTATCTGATTTTCTTTCCTTTTCTTTTTTGGAGAGAGATATTCAAAATGAATAAACAATCCAGGGGCATAGGAAAGTTTATGCAATAGGGGAAAATAAGGTAAATTAAAGGGAAAATAATAATCTAAGGTCTTCTACAACAATAGGCTAGTTACTAGGCCAGGTGCAGTGGCTCAGTCCTGTAATCCCAGCATTTTGGGAGACTGAGGGGGGTGGATCACAAGGTCAGGAGTTCAAGACCAGCCTGGCCAAGATGGTGAAACCCTGTCTCTACTAAAAATCTACAAAAATTTGGCAGGTTCCATAGCAGGCACCTGTAATCCGTGCTACTCGGGAGGCTGAGGCAGGAGAACTGCTTGAACCCAGGGCAGCAGAGGTTGCAGTGAGCCGAGATTGTGCCACTGCACTCTAGCCTGGGCGACAGAGTGAGACTCCATCTCAAAAAAATAAAAATAAATAAAGGCTAGTTACTAATGAGTAGAGCTATTTACAAAGGGCCACACAGGACTTTTTTGTTGTTGTTGTTTTGTTTGTTTGTTTGTTTTGAGATGGAGTCTCACTCTTGTCACCCAGGCTAGAGTGCAGTGGCAAGATCTCGGCTCACTGCAACCTCTGCCTACCACGTTCGAGCAATTCTCCTGCCTCAGCCTCCCGAGTAGCTGGATTACAGGCACCCGCCCACCACTAGACTCAGCTATTTTTTTTTTTTTTTTTTTTTTTTTTTGTATTTTTAGTAGTGATGAAGTTTCGCCATGTTGGCCAGGCTGGTCTCGAATTCCTGACCTCAGGTGATCTGCCCGCCTCGGCCTCCCAAAGTGCTGATATTATAGGCGTGAGCCACCGCGCCCGGCAGGATGTTTTTTCAAGAGAACAACAGAAGTCAAGATATGTATCTTCTTAAATAAGGAAATACATTTTACTTCCTCTACAATTAGTACTATTTTTTCAAGTTTCCTAAAATAGTCGTCATTTTACACAATGTTTTAAAAAAAACCTATTAAAAATATTGAAATTGTGACTATGCATTTCCTTAAAAGAACATCCATTTCAGAATCCATGTCCTCTCTTTTTCTTCCTTTTTCCACTTCCATGTCTATGTGATCAAGCTGAGTTCAAGCTGCCACTGAGGTCTGTCTTGAATCCACCCATTTTCCTCTGTTCTCTGCTGCCCTCAGCCCACTGACTCCTGTCCTCTCACTGTCGTTACTGTCATCCTCTCCTGGGCTAGTTACCGAAAATGCCTCCTTTACGGTCTCCTCACCCTAGGTAGGTAGGTCTCTCCTACTTTCCATTTAATTTTCACAGTCCCATCAGAATTTTCTTTATAAAGGCAGATATGACTACATAAGTTCCCCTGTTACTGCCCAGAAAATCCCAAACTGCCTCATATGGTACTGATACCTCTCAAAATGGGGCCATCGAGTACCCCTCTTATGCTATTTCCCATTCGTTTATCCCATCTACACTGAGATTCAGTCAACCTGCTTTGCTTTTCCCAAATATTCAAATATTATGCATGTTTCCCATCCTCTGTTCTGTGCTGTTCATTCATGTTTTTTCCTTGCCTGGAGTATCCTCCTTTCTTTCTTTTAGTCAGAAAAGTTCTATTCACATTTTAGGACCCAATAAAATGTCACGTTCTGTTTACTCACTTATTGTAAAAACTTGTTCTCTCTTAACTTCGCCTTTCTATTTATACACCACTTACATGTATGTGAATGTGTCTTCTCTTCTCCCTATTACACCTAGCACACATATTGCCTAGCACACAGTAGGTTCATAAGAACTATTGGATGAAATTTTCAAATCGAAGCAGATATAGCAACCTCTTATTTTTTAAAACCACTTTTGTATTTTGTCGATTTCTTCAGCCTAATGAATATTTTTCTATATATCTGCCATATATGTAGAAAAGTTTATACATAGTTTATCAGGCCTCACAGAATAACTTTTACTGTATTAAATAGTAACTTACTCAACTTGTCAAATTAGGCAATTGATTTGAGAATTAGCTCTTTATATTGCATCAACCAAATTGGTTAGTCATTTTAAAATGTATCATTAGTTTATCACTAAAAAGTTAAAAACAAACATTGCTAAAGCCACCTGCTCTGTGTTTGGCACGCTGCATAGATTTTAATAAAACGTTGTTTTTAAACCTGCAGTGGAAGATTTAGACAGTCATGCAAATTTTTTTTTTTTTTGCTAAATTTTCAAAGAACATCAGAAATGTTGAATTAAAAAACAGATGATGGGGTAATAAAGGCTTTTTTATTTGGTAGTAGAAGGATATGGGGAAATAAAATGTATTAATGTAATTATAACATTCCAATGTTTCTGTTTTCTCGAATTTTTATACCAAAAATCTTTCAATAGACCATAACTTTAAAGAGAGTTTTCTTTATACTAGGTTCATGCGTTTGTGTCCCATATTTCACCATAAGGGATATTTGTAATATATTTTTGGAATGAGAAACGGGTCAAATATCTAGCTGTCCAGTATTTCACATTTATGAACAGAACCACCAAATTGAAAATTAGCCTTGGGTGTTTCATAACTTAGAACCAATTCAGAAATGTAGGCTTTGGAAAGTAAATAACTGTGATCCAATTTTCAGAAAACATGTTTGTCTTTTATGGCAAAGAAGAGTTATCCAAGTTTTAATTACAGTCATTGAGTGTCCCTAGCCAAAACTCAGTCTGAAGTGTTTCAGTATGGAAGGTCATTTGGGAAAACTGGGTTTGCAGAAAGCACGAGCAATAAAGACATAACATATAAACAGATATTCCGCACATAGTTTGAAAAATCTTAACCTCATCAAAAGAAGAGATCAAAATTCTATTTAATGCAATTGGAGATTAAGTTGCAGAGTACAATTTAACTGAAATACAGTACCACATTCATACTTCAAACGGTTTATCAAAAGAAAGACTAAAAAAGACTGGTTATGTATCTACATAAAGTTTGCTATTCTCTTTCTCTCTCTTTAATTAAACATATATATGACCAAAGCAAAAAATAAGAGGTTGATGCTCTCTGTACAAACCTCTCTTCTCCCTCTTTTTTTTTTAAACATATGCTTCATATATTCCTAACTTCCCAATATTTTAATTATTTAAGAACCATGTTTGCACACATTTAAATGAGTGGCATCTTGGCTTAAATTTGTTTTTGATGAATTATTTTTCATATGTTTTCACCTTCCAAAGCTAGGTTAGTCCTAAGTTATGAAATACTCAATGCTGTTCATAAAATATCTTTAAATAACTTTTTATTTCAAAATTAAAATTAAATCACATAAGAGTATGTTCTTAAATAGACTATAGTTTTCTTAGATCTTGTTCAGATTAAAAACAAGTGTGATCTGGCCGGGCATGGTGGCTCACGCCTGTAATCCCAGCACTTTCGGAGGCCAAGGTGGGTGGATCACAAGGTCAGGAGATCGAGACCATCCTAGCTAACACGGTGAAACCCTGTCTCTACTAAAATAACAAAAAATTAGCCGGGTGTGGTTGTGGATGCCTGTAGTCCCAGCTACTCTGGAGGCTGAGGCAGGAGAATGGCATAAACCCGGGAGGCAGAACTTGCAGTGAGCCGAGATCGCGCCACTGCACTCCAGCCTGGGCGACAGAGCGAGACTCTGTCTCAAAAAAAAAAAAAAAAAAAAAAAGAAAGGAAAGAAAAAAAAAAAGTGTAATCTGCATCACCCTATCATTGTCATAGTAAAGGAGCCTTTTTTTTTTTTTTTTTTGACAAAAAGAGGCTAGAAAATGTATTTCAAGGTGTTCTACCTCATACTACTTAAAGTTACAGCTTATTAATTATAATAGAAACTTTATCTAACAATATTTAACAGTATTTTTCCCTTTGATCTCTGATTCTGCCTAAGGAGTGACTTTGTTTTCAGTCCTAACAACAAATTACCTTTCAGCACTCTGGGAGGCCGAGGCAGGCAGATTGCCTGAGCTCAGGAGTTCAAAACTAGTCTGGGCAACATGGTGAAACCCCATCTCTACTAAAAACACAAAAAATTAGCCGGGTATGGTGGCAGGCGCCTGTAATCCCAGCTACTCAGGATGCTGAAGCAGGAGAATTGCTTGAATCCAACAGTTCGAGGTTGCAGTGAGCCGAGATCGTACCACTCCACTCCAGCCTGGCAACAGAGCGAGACTCCGTCTCAAAATAAATAAATAAATAAATGAATAAATAAATAAATTACCTTTAACTTAGTATGACCATTTTGGATTGCTGTAAAATATTCCGTAAAAATAGTAAGAGCCTTCAAATATAACTTAGAGTAAATGGGCAAATATTATTTTTCCTATTTGCAGAAATGTCTAGCAGCCCAAACAAATATTTGAAATTGAAGTTATATTTGAATGCATTTATGAATAGATGAATGGATAAACAGATAGTAATGTAGAGAAATTCTGAAATGCTGTGTCTATAGACTTCATGCCAAAAATGGGGACATGAGTGAAGTCTACCTAAGCGTGTTTCTGTTTTCTAAAAAGAAAAAAAAATTAAGTACTTTAAATGCTTATACTTCGAATAAGAATAATTGCCATTTGAAAAAACTGTAACTAAATATGTACGCATGAGTCTGTGTGTATACAGAGACACACAATGATTTATAATTTTGAGAAATACGACATTCTGATTAAAATAGCTAAAATTCACAAATTAAAAGTTGCAAAACTAAAAAAGAATTTTTTCTTAGACTTGTGGATTAAAATATTGGCATTCTACTCATTTAACTGTATTTCTCTATGGCATTTTCATTTGGCATGATTTTCATATATTTTGTAATAATATCACGTTGGCTACATAATATGAAGTCCCTTGAAAGAAATTTTAGATTTCAATTCTGTGGAAGAAATAATTTATGATGTAAGGTTTGTGATTATACAGTCAATATAAGTTAATTCTTTAAAAAAAAAAAAAAACTAAATTGATCAAGCCAAAAAAACCTCATTTGTTTGAAAATATCAATCATTTTCAATTAAGTTATCTAGATGTTTCCCAGGTTTCAGCTGATACCTTTTTCTTAGGAAATAACATTTTATCTCATTAAATTATTTCTCTTCAATACCAAAAAAAATCTTGATTTAGCAATCAGACCAAAAATAAATAAATAAATAGGAACAGCTCAGAAGCAGTGAGCATAGTTCTTTCTCTTCCAAACATACAGGTGGAAAGTATGTGCTAACAAGGAATATTCTGTGACATCATAATTTTGGGCACTGAATTTTAGTTACAGTGTGTTTTTCAGAGTCAGGCACCTCCAAGTTTGCCTCTTAATACCACCAGTTGATGCGTCTAAGCCTCAGTTTTCACATCAGCAAATGTGGCCACTGTTACACATCTCATTGCGCTACTGTGAAGATGCCATAAAGATGCTGCCTAGAACACGTTTAGCCCAAAGTCTGGCACATGTTAAGAATACAATAAACTATACCTCTAGTCAGGGCAACAGAAAGGCAAGAATTGATATGGTCAAAATCATAAACCCTCTTTTTGTCCTGTGGAAGTCACAGGCAAGAATTTTGATGACACATGGTGGTGCTTCTCCTCTTACTAGTGACTTAAAACCAATCTGCCAAAGTATAATGATTGAGTTTTGTAGGACTGTTACTAAGAGATATATATGTATATGTGTACATGTATACATATATAAACATATATATACACACCTCTGTATACATAAGACATATATATACACACACCTCTGTATATACAAGACATATATATATACATACCTCTGCATATGTAAGACATATATACACACCTATGTTATATGACATATATACACACTGATTTTCTATCACATTAGTTTTTAATCAAGTAATATTAGTGACAAAATAAATAAGTGTTTGCTTTATTATTCCTTGGTTTAGTTCCTGCCAGCACTCTCTGGCTTTTCTAGTGGAAAGCTGATCACTTTCTCCATAAATCCATTTAATCCAATCAGTCTTGGCAGGATTGAGGCATGTTCTCAGTGGAGGTCAAGATCTTGTTTCCCGGTCACTAAGAGCCACTTGTAAAATACTGTCAGTCAGACAAGTGTAATGGCTGTCATGTGCCCAGTAAGTTATTGAACTTTAAGAGAATAAAATATGATCCTTATTATTGGGTTTCTAATCTTCTAAGAAACGGAAAAAAGACTATATGTAATTAGTCCCCAGTTGTACGATTCAGCATATAAATAGAAATTATTTCACTATGAAATCAGATAATTGAGAGAAAACTTTTGGATTGAGTGAGTAATAATAGCCTTATCTTCTTTTGCCCTTTGTCCTCTTCCCATGTTCAAAGTAGGAAGAGAGACGAAACCAGTCACCTGTGAATGTTATTGGACAGTATTGGATACCATTGTTTGCTCTTATCTGCAGTGCTCTCTTTCCACCCCACCCCTAACTTTCTCCTTAACTCTCTGGCAATTCCATGCAAGGCCACCTAAAATACCCCTTCCTCAATAAAGATTTTCCTGAATGCCCATCTAACAATAATTTCTTCTTCCTCTGCCTTTCGTAGCACTTTATGTGTACTCCATTTGTGACCCATGTGTATTCTGTTTTAGTTATTTCATAATATTAGGGGTTGTATAGCTATTCAGATGTCCTTCTTGAGGGCAGACTCTTTATCTTTTCCTCACAACAGTTAGCAGAGTCATGGAGATAGCAAGTATTTTGTAAAGAATATTAAGTGCATTTTAATTATTTGGGTACTTCAGTGTGGAAGGTTCGGTGCTTTAACTGTGCTTATATAATGGAAACCTCTGTTCTCTGTCAAAAAAAAAGTGAAGATCTTGAAAAACATGTGGAGAAACTGGGGAGCAGCTAAGTGGCTATGAACTAGTCAGATTAGGCTCATCTATGCTATAGTAACAAGTAAGCCCCTAAATCTCAATGGCAATTGATATTTATTTCTAATGTGATCTGCCTCCCAAATCATTGCAGGAAATAATGTTACCAATGTTTTGGCTCTTCATAAAGCATTCATTAGTTTCTCTGTCTTTTATATCAGTTTTCTCACCCGCCTCTGCTCAGCCCCTGAAGCAATGTCCATCTATTGTAGGTTGTGGATACAACCACAGCCCACTTATGGTATCAGTTTATGTGTCAGTCAGAGTAGAATAAGCAATGCTGTGGAAGAAAATAGATACTAAAATTTCACCAGCATAACAAATTAAAGGTTAATTTCTCAATCATGGAAGTCCAATGTGAGTGTGCTAGGTGGCTTTTCTCCATCTTGTGGCTGTGCCATCTGAAGAATGTTACCTTAAGATCACCACACATGAAAGGAAAGACCTGAAAGACCATGTGAATAAAGAGCCAGACTGGTCTGTGGCCCCATCACCTCCACTAAATCCATTGCCCTCAATCCAGTCACATGCATCCTAACCTCAAGGAAAGCTGGAAAAGCACATGAATGGATACCTGGTGAGAACTAATAGCATATGCCACAGATTCTACAGTGACATTAGAAGTTTACCTACTCCTAAGTCTTATTTTTATTTATTTTATTATTTATTTAGTTTTTGAGATGGAGTCTTGCTCTGTCACCCAAGCTAGAGTGCAGTGTCACTCAACTCACTGCAACCGCCGCCTCCCGAATTCAACCGACCCTCCCACATCAGCCTTGGAGTACTCAGGATTACAGGCATGCACCACCATGCCCAACTAATTTTTTTGGTTTTTTAGTACAGACGGGGTTTCACCATGTTGGTAAAGTTGGTCTTGAACTCTTGACCCCGGCCTCCCAAAGTGCTGGGATTACAGGCATGAGCCACTGTGCCCAGCCCTAAGTCTGATTTTTAAAATACTGAAAGGTATAACCTCCAATTTTTCCCTAGGCATATGCCCAGTGTTAGTCCAGAAGATGCTGAAGGCATATTTCAGGGGTTACCTTGGGGACATTCTTGCATCTGATAACTGCAGATTTCTCCTTAACTCTGTCATATCGCATCAGTGTAGACTGACCCACCCTTTTCCATACCGTTTACCTCTCTGGATCGAATTGACTATTCTTTATCTCATTTTTAACCTCTCCTCAACTGTCTTCATGGAGATGTAGTTTTGTGTTTTAACAGCTCTAAGAATATGTTTTGTTAATGTAAACCATATTTTACACATCCTCTGTAGTCTATTTTATGTATCATATCCTGTTTTTTAACATTACAATACATATTATAATGCTTCTTAACACGATCTCTCTTCTAATTACAGAATTTTGACAAGTACACTACTGAAAATCAGCCTCATAATTAGCAGATATATTACTTTATTTTGCTGCAATTTAATCGTTGCTTGCTTTATCTTAGCAATTACTTATTGGATGGCAGAACTGGATAATCCGTGTGGCCACATGGGAATATCTGCGTAAATGGCAATTAAATACATCCTATTAAAACATGGTGTAAAAGAGACAGATTTAAGTTGGGAAATAACTTCCCTGTGACCTTACCGAGTTTCTGGATTGATCATCAGATAAGTCTACAACAGATGCCAAAGAAGGTAGTATCAGTTTTAGAGACTTCATTCAGCTAAACACATGTAATAAAAGAGACTTCCTCCAGGAGCTACTATGTACATTACATTCTATTAGTGATCATCAACAAAATTTATTCACATACAAATAATAAAGCCATTTGAAGAATAATTACTGCCTATTGGGAGAAAAAAAATAGAACCATGAAGAAAATAAACTCTGCCAACTTAGTGATTTTTTGTTAAGTAACCAGACATTTCTACTTTGTGTCTTCCAAGGAAATTCTTTCACTTATCAAGCGTTATACATATTCTTTTTTCTAAAACTGCTCTATTCAACTGTCATTCTGTAATTTTATTTCCAAAGTTGCCCCTTCTCTTCTTACTCATTTTAATTCTTTTCTCTTTGTACTTAGATTAAAATAAAGTCAATTTCAGGCCTGTGAGGTAAGAAAGGACAAATTTGAAAGATGTGAAGTCCTTGTTTATAGTAGATATTTCAAAGAAAAAATGTAAAATTCTCATTAATCTAAGAAGACTCAGATAATATATAAGATTTAAAGAACTATCTTTAATAAAGTATTGGGTAGCATTGCACACTCAGGGCTTACAACTGAAAAAAGTATCTGGCAATTTTATGCATGAAAAAAGCAAGAGTAAACTAATGGTCTATATAGCATTTCAGGAGGTGGGATGGTTTTTTCCAGGTTCATGTAAAGCTGAATTGGGGTAATATTTCTCCCCTCCACAAACATCCCCACTGGCCCTTCACAAAGCCTGTAAAACAGCAAACAATTGTTTTCCTAAGTAAGTCAGTATGCTGTATCAATTTTAATGAAATCGTTTAAAAATATTTATAAGACATACATTGTGAGCTGACCCTTGAAAAGTGATTAGGGATTGAATTGGTGGAGAGAAGACTTTTCATTTTGTTTTATGTTTTTGAAAACCAGTGAGAACAATGTTTGAAAGGAAGAAGGAGTAAGGTCAACAGAATGGGAAGATAGGGAAACCCAAAACTCATCAAAGAGCTAAGCATATGGAGAGTGAGGGGCATTCCATTTGGCCTGTTCTTTTGGATAGTTTGTGAAGTTCAAGTCACGGAACTGGGAATAAACTCCCAAATTTTCAGGCTCCGTGACCCATTCTCTTTTCACTATGCTCTTCTCCTGCCAACCAAAAAGACCTCAAATTTTAAAATAAAATCAAAACCCCCAAAACTTAAGAAAGTGTATTCTCCTTTCAGTCATTTAAAATAGGAAAACAATGAAAAGAAAGCCTCCTTTAAAATCTGAACATTCAAAGCCTTCAGTTAAATTTATAGATTTATTCAAGAAGAGCTGTCATTCTATCAAGTTAGAAGTTGACTGTGGTACTGCCTCCTCTAACTGTATTTGATACCAGACGTCACAGACTATTTACACTTTGTGTTTCTTCTTTCCCCCACTAATCCACGTAAGACAGATACATATTGTCACTCTATTAAACAACGTCCTTGATAAGTTTGTGGTTCTACTGTGATTTTCCCTGAACCTTATATGTGTTTCCTTTCATTAGGGTTAGAATCTTGGGCAGATGGATTTTTTTCTTATCCATCCCTGCCTCTGTTCCACAGACACACAAGATCATCCTTACATATGTAAAACACACTAAACTAGGAAGCTTCCCTACCAGACTGGGCCCTGCAGGGAACAGGGTATGTGCCATGCTTATTCTTATATCCCTCCCTAAGCCTAACATAGGACCACACAGTAGAGATTCAACAGAAAATTTTGGATATATATTGTATTCTTTAAACCACATTGAATTTAAATAATTTATTATTATGAAAACAATAGCTATTAACTACAGATAGTTTCACACCAAAATGGGGAAAAGCAATATTTTCAAAACTGTTGTGTGACTAAATTAAAGTCCTAATATAGTTCCCCTTCATGTTGGTTAGTAGATGTATGCTCAGATTAAATACTATTGAGATTCAGGCAAGCTTATGTTTGGTAAGGTGAGTCACTGACTGCATAGGGTTGGCAGCCAAAAATAAAATAGTTGATAGCAAACAAAATGATAGGCTAAGAAATCTCAGCAGTGCACATCTGGGGTAAGACTATGGTTTGAGGAGAAATCCATTGGGAAAAATCAACCTGGGCATGATCCAAGCAATGAATGCCTCTGGTAGACTAGATTCAGCAAACGAAACTGAGTGATTTCAAATGGAGGTTCAATGTGAAAGTGAGGGATGTAGAAGAGATTGAGTTTATATTTTTCATTTCCAGCCAAGTTATGGATTAGAGTATTTCCCAGGAAGAGAGGCACTTGTTGGGGTTGAGAATCAACTTCTAGGACTGAAAGAAACTTGAAATACTAGGCAAGTTTTATCGTAGACAGATCTACCACACAGTTAAGAATCAAAGTGAAAACTCAATTCTGTGAAATTACCCAGCACAGGATGTGGACATGGAAAGCCATGATTGGGAGATACATAGAAATCTGGGAATTGCTGTGATCCCTCAGATTGAGGTTTCCAAGGCAAAGAAGAATTGGTTAGGTGGAGAGAACTGGAGGCACCTGGCACACATGCTGGGTCACACTAAGTTAAAAGGACCATAGCTTCATTCCAAGTCTGACTTAATGGTAAAGAAATAGTTATACAACTTCCTTAATCAGGCTTTGCACATGAACTTGACTAGAGCTAGAGTAACCATCTTATCTGTTTTCCATACCAGTTCTCTTTTAAATATAGAAGAAATCACCTTAATAATCATGTCTGGATCCTAGTCAAAAGCTTGGATTTTCCTCGTCAGACATATTGTCACCTAGAGCATAGTCTATAGAAGGTAATGGGGGCTGAGTTTCAGGGATCTTTCTGAAAGGACTGGAAGTGATGGAAGTAGGAGAGATTGGGGTAGTTTTGACAATGATTATGTCTTATCTACATGTGAAGACTGTTTGGCATTTCTTACCAGAAGGCACTAATGGCTAGGTTAGGTGGGAAGAAGATAAAGACACTCTGCCAGTGATTTTCTGGAGGACTATAGTGGACCCACAGGAGGAATATGCTGGAATGAAATTCTTCACGGGCATATCCTTTTGGATTTCTTTGTCAGTCATGAATTAGATGATCAGGAGATAGTCTGTAGGACGAGAAGAAAGAGACACATCAAGGTGCACAGCAACTCCCCATGATTAGAATCATGGAAAACTAATGCACGAAGATCAGGTTACAGGTGATTAGAGGACTTCTCTTCCACAGGGAAATCCCTAAAGTGACTACAAGAATGTGTTTTTTTCCAGTCTTAAGAATATATGTTTTGGGGAAATGATATTTGTAGATTCTCCACCATTGCCAACCTGCATAGTTGAGAAAAAGTACCAATGTTATCGTGTATTTTATTCACTTAAAGAATCACAGAGATTCAATAGTTTGTATTTCCAGGCATTATGGAAGACTGCTTAATAAGTCCAGAAATGCTGAATAAAATATCACAAACATTCTTCGAATGAGATTTTAAACTGCTAGAAAGTAAGGGATCTCCCAAGAGACAAAAAATAAAGAGCGAGAGAGAGAGAGAGTTGAAAACCTGAGGCACACAGCAACATCCAACATCAGACTAGGCTTTGAGCAAGAGATAGGAGAGAGTTGGGAATGAGGCACTGCTATAACATCAGAGCCCATGAAAAGTGACATGCTCAGTAAAAGGATTGACTTGAAAAAATTTGTTCATTGCCAAAAAGATAATAAAGATGTCTGGACTGGGGTCGGAAACAAATAAACTAAATGTGTTTGAGGCTCTTGCCATGAATATGCCTTCATAGCATTTGCATTCTTAATTTGTACCAATCCGTTGCATGACCCTGAACCCTACAAGATGAGAAATGAACCAAAAAGTAATCCCAGGATGGTACTACTCATGTGATTCTTGACCAAAGCAAGCACAAAACCTCCCTGGAGGAACAAAGTTCATAGGACTTTTAAACAAATCCCCGTATTACTCATGTTTCTACCAGTGGTCCCCTGAGTAAATAAATGTGCAGCCTCAAGAACATTTTATGAATTGCAATTTTAATTCTGGTTTGAGTCCCTATCTTCTTTGCAGTGATGCATAATGTCTTTGGCTCCACGCCTTCCTGTGCTATGATTGCTCAACAAAATAAAGATAATTTAGAAGTGGACAGAGTATGCAGGGGCTTACTGAACAACAGAAAAAGTAATATCCTTCTATCTATGGCTTATTTTTAGAATGTGTCCTTAAATTTCAGTGTTTGTCATTATCGTACACAGAGCTTATCTATATTGACCTTTACTATCCTTTTTAACATCTTAAAAGCTGCAATCATATCTCTGCTCTTCAATGTCTTTTCTTCAATTGTTGTAATCTCAGTTTTTCTAGCTCTCAGAACTAATATAACCTCCTTTCCCATTTATCATTCTGGTCCCGTCAATCCCTTCTGCCTCTTCAATGTCTTTCCTGTGACATTATTCCTTTCCCTACTGAGGGAAATTGTCTCAAATGGTAAGTCACTGAGTGTATTTAATCAGCTACCATTACAATGTCTGGCTTCCCAAGACATGTTTGTAGCCTATTTCATAAATTTATTGTTCTTAAAAGCAAACCTAATTTCACAATGAAACTACCCAATCCCCCTTTCATCAAAAACCGGGGTAAAAAATGTCTTTGGTATAAACAACACTGTTCAGCTGCTGTGATCTAATTGGAGTTGGTTTACACTGTGCCTTCTCTAAAATCATTCCTCTCGGAATTCTTATTATAGTGAGCACTGCTTTGATCCCTTTTAGTCTCCTTTTGTCCTCTATTTCTTCCCTATTTTGTCCTTTCTTTACTCCTTAGAGTGTGCACATTCCTGTAACATAAAGCAAGCTATTGGTAACTACCCCTGATATTCTGTGCACAATAATCTTTGTGCAGTGGTTGTATTCTTTACACTTGACGCATGGAAAAACTGTGTTTTCTGCTAATGCCCAAATAATAGTTTCCTCAAATGCTGAATGCCTTGCTCAAGCTAAGATAAGATGACAGAGGTCAGAATAAGAGCCCAGGTCTTCTGATGCCTACTTTTTCACTAAACCAACAACCTTAAAACTAGAGATCTTTTTGACAACTTAATCTAGTATGGAGGTATTACCAGGTTCTTGCTAAGGTTGAGAAATTTCCTTTTTGTGAATACAAGAACTGTATTTGTGTGCTATTTGTATATATTTGCATAATGATTTCAAATGTCCAATATTCGAGTACACAAGTTGAAATATAGTAAAGCTACTGAGGTCTACATGATTCTTCTAAGAACTTCCTTTTAGAGCATCTAGGAACATCCTCATCATATGACTCCTGAATTTCTACTTTCTATTTTTTATTTCTACTTTCCCTATGATCTCTCTTTAGCAATATTCCTTTTTTTCTCCTAACTTCATAGATATATACTATCAATGTATATATTTATATATTTAAATTGAATATTCAAGCAAGATGAAAGGACTTCAATTCTGGTAGAGAACTAATACAAAACTAATCTTACATAGAGTTAGGGATGGGAGAGAACAATAGCAGAAGGATAACGCTCACTAAGTTACCGGCCAAAGTCTGTACTAGGTATATCACATACCCATTTCCAGTAGACACATTCCCTTCTAACAGTCATGCAAAGTAGTCATATTTTACTTATTTTACAGGAAGCATAAAGAGACTCTGAAAATAAAATGTAGTTGTTAATAAATTTAAAAGGCAGGATTCAAACCCAAGTATGTATGATTCCAAAGTTAGTGCCCTTTCCACTGCATCAGGCTGTGTCATGTGATAGGCATCTCCATATATGACGTGGTCTCAAGGACCTGGGCAGGCCTGGGATCCTGATCAGTCAACCAACATGCATTGGACTCAACTCACATATGGGATGCTGAAGGAGGAGACTCAATCTCTCTAATCAAGAAACTTACCATCTCATTAGGAAAACAAGGATAGCAGATATAAAATGATTAACAAACAGTGCATGATTACTTCATAGTATGCATATGTGGGGACAGGGAGTATGTAAGAACTCTCAACTTTCTGCTCAGTTTTGCTGTGAATCTAAAATTGCTCTAAAAAATAGAGTTAGTTAAAAAAAAATCAGTCCGAGTTGAGTGTTTCTTGGAATTCTTACAACTCCCAAAATAAGCACCCTCTTGCCAATCAGTAATACAATCCAACGCACATAGAACATCATTTTAAGGCACATGGGGCCACCACATACAGCCTGTGATCTAAGCAATTTTTAAGAGGACTTTGTTTCTCAGCAACTTCAGTGTCAGCAGGCTCCCCTAAGTGTTGTCTCACTCAGCTGGATGGCATGTGAACCACAAAATGAAGCACAGCAGCTTTGCAGGTTGACTTCTGCAGGAAGTGTGAAGAAATATCAGTGGATTTTCAAGAAGTGTGAAAAATACAGCAATCAGAATATTGTCAGTCACTTCTAAATAGATACTTTCTCAGGAAACATGTTTCCTTTCTTGTTTCTCACTCTCTCTTGTGGCTGGGCTAATGTATAGTAGTTTAAAGTGTTGCAAGAGGCAAACTCCACCTAAACCTGTTTATTTCCCTAGCTGAGACTTTGAAGAATAGACCATAAGGAGCTTGGGGAGATGCATGCTATTTCGTTTTCTTCCTGACGTTTTCTTTTTGACTTACTGCAGATTTTTTTTTTTTTTCTCATGCCAATATATTGTTCTATGTTGGATCTCACTGAGGACAAACAAGAAACAGGCTGTGCTAATATAATCAAGCTAGGGGATATTTCAATTCAGTATTCAACTAATAGGTTTAGCATAATTTATCATAAGCATAATGTATCTCTGATTGTATATCAATAAAATTAGTCGTTATGCTGAAAGAAAAAAACTCTTATAGTTTATGTGTACCTTGCATAGAAGCTAAGAACCCAGTTTCACAAATGCTGTCTCATTCCAATGACACTTGTTGAAAAATCCAAATACCAAGCCATGACATTCAAGTAATTTTCATGAATTTAAATATGCTGATCAATTAAAAAATATTCCAGAGGAAGACAATGGGGTTCTGTTTGATTATAAAGTGTCAGAAATATGGATCTTTAAGAAACAAAAATCACCCCTCAATTGCAAAAATCAATCTGAAAGTCTATGGCAGAATAATTTGCAGAAAACTTAATTGTGCCTCCATCTCTTCCCTCTCTTCCACAACATAGACCCAAATAGGTAATGTGCAGTTTTGCTGTCTCCTAAATGCAAACTCCATGCTCAGATTCTGTTTTCAGACGAGGATTTGTTAAGTTGGCCAAAGTGTTACTCTTCTAGATCCCTTCCTGCACCAGCAAGAATCTAACTATAGCTGACCCTTCCTGCACCAGCAAGAATCTGACTGTAGCTGACTACATGAATGCTGCCTGATTTCATCCACCATCACATTCTCTATCAGTAGGCTGCAATTTATGAGTTGTTCATAGAAATGTGAAGGAAATTAAACAAAAAGCCTACTGGTCATCCTGGCTACTTCCAATTAAGCTATCTCCAAATTGTGCTTCATGGGGGTCTGGAAGAGGAAATCAAGTACACAATTAGATATTTGGGTGTCATAGTCACAGGAGCAAAGGATTTCCTCTAAAACACAAAATCTGTTTGTACAATTCCCTGCTAAAATTCTTTCATTAGCATCATCACCCCTGTTTGCTTCCCAAACCATATTATGGTACGGTCTCTAATTAGGCGCAGTATCTAAATCTAGGTTCTTCTGGGGCAGTGGTGCTATCATATCTCATTGAAACCTGGAACTCCTGGGCTCAAGGGATCCTCCTGTCTCAGCCAACCAAATAGCTGGGATTACAGGAGTGAGTCACATTGCCTAGCTCAGTATCTCAATTGTTGCTGAGCTTTGCCTGAAACTCTGCTCCTGGCACACCAATTTCTATAGGCTCCTTCGCAATGTCACACCTGCTGTGTCTACCTCCCTGTTCCTCAGCCCTCAATACTGGTCACCCTGATATTCTCCTGTCCGTGTTCCTAAACTTCCAGTTCAGCAATCATGCTTGACTTTCTTGAGCACCTTTTATCTCCAGGTAAAGATATCCCTTCTTCCTTGTGCCCTAACTGCTGTTTTTGACCAGTGATCATTGAGCCACTTAATTTGTAAATTTCTTGAAAATAGGAGCACATTCTTAATCACCTTATCCATCTCCGTACTTCCAACTCCTACAACAGTGCCTAACACATTAGAGGTGATGAATAAATATATCTATAAACACTGTTCTAATGAAGGAATGAGCAAAGAAGTGATTCATCTATAGAAAACAGAGATTATGTGAGTATACCTAGAGATAGCCTTTTGCATAAGTGAAATAAGGAACTGTCTCCTTTGCTTACATGGTATGATTTTAATAGTCTGGATAACAGTTTATCTGTATAAAAGTTATCTTCTTATATTTTGTTTCAATAATCTTTCCTTTTTGTAAAGGCATTGGTTTCAATCATTAAAATGCACAAAATAAATGATAAGACAGTGCTATTAATTGGGAAATGTACTGAATAATGGTTCAGGCAACAGGGCAAACAGACCTTGCGTGTACCCACCAGTAATGTAATAATAAGAAGAATAATGGCATCTAGAAGACTTTAAAGACAGTGACAGGAAAGTCGACAGGTGTTGTAGTTAGGTCAACATCAAAGTAGTTAAGTTCACTTACACTGCCAAAAGTATCAGATTTTAGAAATGGTTTTATGCATCTGGAATTCTAAAGCCCTAAGGGGCCAAGGTACATGGCCTTACACCCAGGGTAGGCGGGAGACTGAAACTGATTTGGGGCTTTTTAAGGATAGCCTGAGTTTATAAAACAGAACCTAGATGAACTTGGCCAACAAGTAGAAGATGTCAAAGAAGTTTGTCATCTACCTCACTGTTCGTGAAGAAGAAATTTCTCGTGAGAAACTTTAACTCCCTGTCTCTCGTTATGCATGGAAGTGAGATCTGGATTTGCTCTATACAAGCCAAAGCTAAGAATATAATATAGAAATGAGTCCAGGATTCACAAAACCCTGGACTCTAGCAAAAGCAACTTAAAAGTACTCTACAGGGACACTTACACAATGCAGGGCACATGGCACTCAAAGAATAAACAAACCAACTCCAACTACAAATGACTTCTAACAAAAATTACATTCCCCTCGGGGAAACAAATCACAATAAGAGAGAGTCAGCAGATGCAAAAGATGAGAAAAATGATGCCCCAAGGACTATAAACAATAAAACTTTGATATTTCACATTTTTGAGATTGAACTACATTGAATCACATAGATGCCACTAGGACTTTCATTGAAGAAAAACTTGCTGTGAAGTTGAAGATGAAGTTACTGTGATAAATATCATGCCCCAGTGATTTCACAAGGCTTGGCTTATCAGAGGTTTGTTTGATTCAAGGGAAATTGAGAAGGTATGTGTTTCAAAGGAATAGGTCAGAAAGTTTTTGCAGCAAAAGTGTCTACTTATGAATGACCTCTGTGGGAGTCTGTTTAGGCTGCTATGACAAAATAGCTTACACTGAGTGGATGATAAAAAATGGAATTTATTTCTCACAGTTCTGGAGGCTGGGAAATCTAAGATCAAAGGTCTGGCAAGTTCAGTGCCTCATACAAGATGACTTCCTGGTTCACAGCACATTCTTACTGTGTCCTCACAGGATGGGAGGGGCTATATCTGGGGCCTCTTTTATAGGGTTACAAATCCCATTCATGAGGGTTCTACAATCACAACGTCAGAGACATTTTACATTAGTAGCCGCATGATATTGGACCAAGTGAGACTTCTTAGTGCCCATATTTACTGTTGCCTCCTCAGCCCTGGACCGACTGGATCTGGCTTCAAGTTGACTCTTCACATACACATTTACTCAGACTGCCAAGTTTTTATTGATTGATTTCCATGTGGCTGAGTGGTGCCCCGGCCCTCGGCCTCTCTAAAATAATTGTTCTAGGTCTATATTCCCTTTGCTTTGCTGTCTTCTACCAGTTTATGTCTGTAGGGTAAGATAGGAGGCTATATATATATTTTTTTAATTTTATTTTATTTTTTGAAACAAGGTCTCACTCTGTCACTCAGGCTGGAATACAGTGGCACAATCATGGCTCACTGTGGCGTCAACCTCCTTGGCTCAAATGATCCTCCTGTGTCAGCCCCCTGGGTAACTCACACCACCACACCTGGCTAATATTTGTACTTTTTTTTTTTTTTTTTTTTGTAGAGATAAGGTTTC
>NW_012110252.1:5638638-5653872 GCF_000951045.1 Mandrillus leucophaeus
AGGTGTGTGCCACTACACCCACCTCTGACATTTTTAAAGGAAATTACTCAAAATTTTCTAAAAATAAGAGATAAATTGAGAGGTTATTAACATTCTTTCTTTTTATGGAAAAAATCTCTTGAATGTGAATTATAAATAGAATGAAACTACTTCCAGTTTTTTTTAATGTGAATTGCTTGACACAAATCATTTGTAAAATCATTATTATCATATATCATGAAGAAGGCATTTTATTATTCCCAATCATAATTCTTTTTTTTTTTTTTAATCTGCTGAGGGTCTCAATACAGATCCCAGAGATTAGCCATGAGAAGTTGAAGGTTGGTGTGAACTTTGTGGAGAACACTCAAGTTGCTCCTCCCTAGTTTCTGCTTCCAGACTTGAGAATGGAGAGGCCACTTCTCTATATAGACACCATCACCAGTTCAAAAAGGAACAAGGCACTGTGCTGAAGGGACCTCCTTTCACTAGAATACAAATTCCAGAAGACTAATACCCTAGACACTTTATATTACTGTTTACTGCATTTAGTCTTGAGAGTATTATTTTTTTTTTCTGCATGATACCTAGCAATGTAATGTTAGTGTATATTTTCTTCCATACGTTTTTTAGTTTCTTTGGAAACCTTCTAGATGCTGTTTTGTTTAGAATGTTTTGTAGGAAAGGAATTTACACCATTTATAATAGTTAGAACAAGAAATGTTTATGTGATGTGAATGAATTCTCTAGAGAGAATTTTACATAACTGCCTCATTTTAATTTAGTACCTTGACTCATTTTTTCCTCATTTTTTTATTATAGAGAGGGTAAAAGGCCAGTGAAAGAAAGATCAAAAGCGAATTAAAAGTAATCAAGACATTTTCTTTCTTTACATTTATTTCTGACAGCAATTTAGCCTCCTATCATTTGTAACTTTTTGAAAATCAATGTTTAGCAAATTAATACCCTGTTTCTCATTTAGGGTTTAATGATTTCCTTATGGATATTGTTATATGGGAGTTTATGTGTGTTACTAAAGGCAACCCTAATACAATTAACCACTAAGATATACTGAATATTCTGTATTATGAAACATCAAGTACATTAAATCTATCGTTTGACTTAACCCTCACTGTAACACTAAGAAACAAGTATTGTCATTCCATTTTATAAGAGCTATTTGCGGCCGGGCGCGGTGGCTCAAGCCTGTAATCCCAGCACTTTGGGAGGCCGAGATGGGCGGATCACGAGGTCAGGAGATCAAGACCATCCTGGCTAACACGGTGAAACCCCGTCTCTACTAAAAATACAAGAAAATTAGCCGGGCGAGGTGGCGGGCGCCTGTAGTCCCAGTTACTCGGGAGGCTGAGGCAGGAGAATGGCGTGAACCCGGGGGAGCGGAGCTTGCAGTGAGCTGAGATCCGGCCACTGCACTCCAGCCTGGGGCACAGAGCAAGACTCCGTCTCAAAAAAAAAAAAAAAAAAAAAGAGCTATTTGCATTTTGGATTGCTAGTTTCATTTACTCAACAAGATGTTGACCACAAAATATACCCCAGTGCTACACTTTAGAAGTTTAAATAAAAACAAGTAAAATTCTTATACTTAAGAGTCTCAGTTTATTGGCATAGAAACAAAACACAATTTAAGCATTATCATATAACTAAATTCCTTTGTAAACAACTATTGGGCTTAGTAACACAGTAATTTATACCGTTTTATCTATTGCTTCAACCTACATTAATGATCCTTACATGCAATGGTTTTCAATCATGTAGGTAATGTACCTCAGCTCAGAAAAAAAGCACATCCCCATCTCCATAATACACATGCCTGTCTGTAACTAGCACAGTTGCACACCCATTGCCAGGAGACTTGAGGACCCCTAGAGTGTCATCTGCACAATTCTGCTCACATTTTCTCCCATTTCAAATTCATTATCTTTATTTCTTCTCGAGTTTTTTTCATGAATACCTGATCATGCCACTTCCTTTCGTAAACACTGCAAACGCCCTTGAGGCCTACAGGGTAAAAATATAAGCTCATAACCATAGCATATAGAGGGATTTATGATCTGAATACAACTCACCTTTGTAGCCTCATCCTCTGTTCCCATCCTTTCACTTACGCCATCTCCCAAATTTGCTATGCCTATTATTTTTTTTGGAAATTTTTATAATGACTGCATCCTTTTGGTTTCATATAATGCCTTGTCTACAACCCTAGTCCTTATATTGAACTCTTATTTACTCCTATTGAGACCTCAGGGAATAGTTCAAAGATCACTTCTTTGGCCTTTCTAGAAAGTTAATGTTCCCTGCTCCTGGCTGGCTCACTTTCATTATAGTACACTCAGTCCTCCATATCCATGGGTTCTGTATCCGTGGATTCAACCAACCAAAGAGGGAGGGAAAATTTTTTTTTTTAAAAAAATGGATAGTTGCGTCTGTACTAAACGTATACTTTTTTCTTGTCATTATTCTCTAAATAATACAGTATAATAGCTATTGACATAGTATTTACATTTTACTATGTATTATTAGTAATCTCGAGATGATTTACAGTACACAGAGGAATGTGTGTAGATTATAGGCAAATACTATATCATTTCATATCAGAGACTTGGGCATCTGTGGATTTCAGTATCTCCAGAGGGGTCCGAAACAAATCCCCTATGGATATCAAGGAACAACTGTACTCGTAATATTATCTTGTAATCATTCCTGAACCAGTGAGCCAGAGCTGCTTTTGATCAGAGACTATGCCTACTGATATTTGCATTTCAATTATGTATTCTAACACTCAGCACATAGAAAAAACACAGACACGTTTATTTAATGAATTGATATAGGCAAAATATTCTTCATCTGGGAAGCAATTTCAATGTTTTACTTTTCCTCCCAAATATGCAACTCTTCATACTACTTCCAAGAAGTAATACCTGGCCTCTCAGAGAGTTAATGTTTTGTGATAAAAATTCCGAACGCCTGTGTGGGCTGTGTTCGATCAGATAACCCTGTGCTGTCTGGACTCAGGATAACTGTTCACACACTTAAAAGTAAGGTATTTTGAGCTAAAGAAGCCAGAGAAACAGACTTTCATGGTATGGCTTGTATAAATAAAGTTTGAAAACAGGCAAAACTAATCTATGGTGATAAGAGGTCAGCATAGTGGTTATCTCTGGGGAACAATGATCTCTGGTAAGGGGCTTGAGTGAGCTTTCTTGGATATTGAAAATGTTTTATAACTTAATTGGGGTGACTGTTAAATGGATAAATGGATGAAAACATATGTAAACATTCCTTGAGCTACTAATGAAATACTATTAGAACTATAACTACTAGTAATTTTTTTTTTATAAGTAAAACTGGCTCTGAGACTTTCAGTATGATATACATCAGCAAGACCATCATCCTGATTCAGCTCTACAATGAGAAAGGAGCTAGTGGGCTTTTAAAAGGCTTGAAATCTGTTTTTGTAAAATTTGAGGCCACTGAAGACCCACTGAAGTTCACCCATGGCCCATGCACTATTAATTATTATAGATGGTGTGATGGTTTAAAGAACATTCTTATATCCAGTTCTTTGAAAGGCCATCTCTTAAGGATAAGATCTAATTTACCTCTACTTAAGTGGGGGCTGCACTTAGTGACTTGCTTTTTTAAATTTAATAGATAAAAGCTAGTGAGAAATGTTGAAGTGCAACTTGGGAGACTAGCTTGTGAGCTACCGAGGACTGTGTCTCATTCACTCTCTCTTGGATCATTGGTAGAGGAGAAAGTCAGCTGCCCTGTCATGAAGACCCCTAATGGAGAGGGCCCCATGGTGAGGTACTGAGTCCTTCAGCAGCCAGTTGTAAAGAAACAAAGCAGTCTTCCTTAGACCATGTGGTTGTTAAACCATGTGACTGAGCTTGCGAGCAGATTTCCCAGCCCAGCTGCCTGCAGCTACCTGCAGCCCTAGTCAATATCTCTACTGTAATCTTACCAGAGAGCCTGAGCCAGAGCCACTGAACTAAATCAGCCCTGGATTTTTGACTCTTGAAACTATGTAAGATAATAAATGTTTCTTATTTTCACCTATTAAGTTTTGGGATAATTTGTTATATGTCAGTAGATGTTTAATACATATTGGAAAATTAAGATCCAGAGAGGTGGGATCACACATAAAGTCATAATTGAGATTAGAATTCAGATGCCTCTCCTATAATACCTCACTCCTAAAGCTATAGTAATTTTTAGAAGAGATATACTTGTAAAGCATTAGAAAAGTTTTAATACATAGTGAGTTGTCAATAATGTTAGATTTTAATTTATTATTTATCCTTCACAATTGACCTCTACTAATTACAACCCAATCTGAAATAAATGTTAGTGTTTATATCTTCATCTCTAGTCTCGTCATTAAGTATGTTGCATGAAAAGAAGAATAAAGAGATCTTCCATCCAGTGTTCAAAAGCCTGAAACTATTCACTTTATTGGAGAGCTGATTGAAAACACAAAGCACCCCTGGCAGAGAGGTTGGCATTACGCTCTCTGGTGATGCTCAAAAGCTTCAGGAAGAGTTTACCATCTCAGAGGAATGAGAACGGGTATCATAGTCAGAGGGCAGATATGACCTTGGGAGGTAGAGAAACAAGGTTTGAAGAAGCTCTCAAAAAAGAAAGGCTTGTCCTTTTCTTTGTTATGGAAATTGTAGGGAGTTGAAGGATTGGGCTCTAGGATATTGCTATTGAATAAGTAGTAAAAGAATAGAATTAGGTATTGGCTAACCCGGGGGGCATCAGTGACACTTTCATTTCTCTTATATTCTTTATTTTGTCATTGAGAATAATTCTATTCTTATTTAATTTGGGAAGGCAGAAGTTTAGGAGTGGATATTTAATTGTTTTACAGTGTGTGAGTATGTACACATTTGTGTGTATGTGCGTTTATAGAAACCTTGTCTCAACCTACAAACAACTGAATTCAGAAAGATCACAATCTGTGTGAAATTGCTGGTCTACTTCCACTCCTCAGGCCTTCAGTAACTTCACAAAGAGAGAAAAAGATGAAAAAGTGTCTTTTGATGTACAACAAACTCTTCTTTCCTTCCAGGTAGATTTGATTTGGATTTGGGTTCAAAAGAGGGAATGGTGGGGAGAAAAAGAGAAGGGAAGGAAAACAGAGGAAAAAGAAAGAAGGGAAAGAGAGAGAGAGATGTTGGAAGGGAATACAAAGGAAAGACACATTAGAGCAAATGGCAGTAATATATATCTCAATTGTAGAACCTTATTGAGAATATCAAGCTCATTTGAAATAAGGCAGACATACCTTTTAGAAATCTCTTTCATCTAATATATGCTATCCAAATTAAAATGTGCTTTTTAAAATTCCCAGAGACTTTATTCTTAAAACACAGAAATAAACGATAAAGATGACAAATACACCTTAATAGCAAATTCACTTAAGATATATTCTTACACTCCAATTTTATTTTATATTTTATGGTATTTTCTAAATAACCCCTGTGACAGTTCAAATTATCGTTCCACTTTTTAAGACTTCAAAATTTCAGATGGTTTAAAAGGAGATTAACTATTTGTAGCCTACATATGAACACAACTTCCTTCTCTGTATGACAACATTAAATGTATGTGTGTGTTCTTCACATACAGCCCAAGGTGATCCTATCATCTGGTTCACATTCGATGAACAAAGCTGAGTAGAGATAAGTAGAGACCCTACCACCAGCTGATCTCCTACCAAAAGATCAGCAACTTAGACTATAGAAACAATTTACAAGAGACCATTTTAAAATCCCATAAAGCTAAGCAATGTACGGCTTTGAGCGTGGGGGCGTCATTTCTAGTTGCTTAATGGTTTATCTTCAAACATAGTCCTGGGTAGGATGCCTTGTTACCGTGGATCCGACATAAATACACTTTAGTCAATTTCTTTTTTTCTTTCTTTCTTTTTTTTTTTTTTTTTGAGACAGAGTCTCGCTCTGTCGCCCAGGCTGGAGAGCAGTGGCCGGATCTCAGCTCACTGCAAGCTCTGCCTCCCGGGTTCACGCCATTCTCCTGCTTCAGCCTCCCGAGGAGCTGGGACTACAGGCGCCCGCCACCTCGCCCGGCTAGTTTTTTGTATTTTTAGTAGAGACGGGGTTTCACCGCGTTAGCCAGGATGGTCTCGATCTCCTGACCTCGTGATCCGCCCGTCTCGGCCTCCCAAAGTGCTGGGATTACAGGCTTGAGCCACCGCGCCCGGCCTCAATTTCTTGAGTATTTGTGTTGCGAGGAGCATTTGACCAAAGAGCCCATCTTCAGGCATCCCTTGGGCTAAAAAAAAAAAAAAAACCACAGAACAAACTGTTAACATTTTTCTTCAATTGTCGAATAGTTTGTATACAGAATATTTTTTTTAATTTAATAGATCAGCAAGAAAAAGGCTATAACAAAAAGAGCAAAAAAATAAAGAGAGATCTCAACACTGGAACAGGCATTGCATGGAAGAAAGTATTAAAATTGGAAATAAGTATATTAAAAGGGGTTTGACTTTACTGGTTATCAGTGAGATAAAAATTAAAATCCCGTGAGATATCATAATATGCAAACTACAATGGCTGACTTCTTACAACAATTGAAAATACCAAGTATTAGTGAAGATGCAGAGAAATAGGAATTCTCATATTAGTAGAAATGTAAATGGAAAAAAAATTCTCTTGAAATTGTCTTTCAGTGTCTCCTAGAACTAAATACGTATGTATCTGTGACCAGTGATTTCATTTCTAAGTTTAAGTAGAGACAATATGTCAATATTTCAATGTGTCAGTATGTCATCTGTGACAAGCATGAGAATTTTTGGAACAACACAAATTGCAAGTAACTAAAAATTAGAAATATTCCAAATGTTCATTAACATTATAAATATCCATTTAAAATAAAATATTACATAGCTATGAAAAAGCAGAAAGTACTGCTTGTGCTATAGATTTCACAAGTATAATATTTTATGAAATAAACTAAATACAAAATAGGACATAGTTGCATAAATTTCCACATTTGTAGAAATTCCAAAACATGTAAAACTAATCTCTGGTATGAAAAACCAGAAAAGTGACTACCTCTGAGTTGGAAGGAGAGGGAGCAGGAGAGTTGCTTCTGTTTTTTATCTTATCAGTGGCCATATGGGTATATCTGCTTTGTTATAACTCACCTAGCTATGGCTATGTGCTTATAATCTGTGCACTATTCTATACTTCAAAGGTCAAAACTCAATGGACAATGACAATAATTACAGTGAGAGTAACTGCTATTTTTGAATGTTTCATGCCTCTCCATTACAATAAACACAATGAATTAGTAAATTTTTACAATGATTTTGCTAGAAATGTATTATTACTCCCTTTTGTAATTAAAGATATTGAGAGTCAGAAAAAAAGATGTAACTGAGAATCAGAGGTAACAGTTCAAATCTCCCAGAGCTGAAAATTGGCAGGACCAGAATTCTATCATAGGTTTACCTGAGTCCAAATCCTATCACTTTTACTTCCCTGCCTGATTGTTAATAGACATGAATTTAGTTTTTAGTGCATCCAATAGAGCTTCTAAATTGATAAAAGATCAACCTATATACTATATAAAAGTATAACATCCTTTACTTTACATAGTATAGGAAAACAAAATGCACCTGGGTGTTTTTTGAGGGCAGTTATTCCACCTCAAGGAGAATGTGTTTGCGTGGCAGCATTCTTTACAGAGCCCTCCTGCCTTCTCATCAGATGGCTGACCCCACCTGACCTGCTAATCAGCAGGGATCTGCATCCTCTAGAGGTGTTAAACCATAAAAGATATTGGCTCAGACCCATTGGATTAATGCTTAGTCAGGCTGTCTTCTGGGCTCAGGTTTTCTCCCGATTCATGTCTCCCTTTGTGGATGTTGGCTCCATGCTCTGTAGTTCAGTTCTCTTGTTCCTTACAACCATCCCAGGCTCTGAAAAATCTTCCTTGGACTTTTCTGGGAGAGGATTTTGGACTAGAACTCGTAATGGTACTCATATGCTACTACTAGTATTTGTGGTTACTTTTAATGACAAAAACCGCAATTACTTTTGCACCAATGTAACACGAAAACTTTACAGGAAGAAATTGGTTATTAAAGGTAGGGTGCCTGACTGAAATGAGTCCATAAAGGAACTTGGAGGTAAAAGTGATGGACTCTGTCTAAGAAGCAGTTGTCCTTACTTTAATCAGCATTCACCGGGTTAAAATCCACCCTAGGTTGATAGCACGTTTCTGAGTTTTTGTGAGGCAGTTAAGATGTAGTGAAAAATTCTACCCACTTATTGCCCATGTGACCTTGAGAAAGCTACTTGGCATTTTGTTTGTTTTTTGTTTTGTTTTGTTTTGCTTGAGACGGAGTTTTGCTTTGTCGCCCAGACTGGAGTGCAGTGGCGCTATCTTGGCTTACTGTAACCTCCGTCTCCTGGGTTTAAGTAATTCTCCTGCCTCAGCCTCCTGAATAGCTGGGACAGATGCACACTGCCACACCTGGCTAATCGGCTAATTTTTTGTATTTTAGTAGAAGCGGGGTTTCACTGTGTTGCCCAGGCTGGTCTTGAACCCCTTAGCTCAGGCAATCTGCCACCTGGGCCTCCCAAAGTGCTGGGATTACAGGCGTGAGCCACCACGCCCAGCCGCCACTTGGCGTTTTAAACCTCAGTTTCCTCAGATGTAAAGTGAGGGTAAGGATATCTAATTTTTGCCTCAGTAACAATTTAATGTCTAATTCTTATCTCTGTAACAATTTAATGAGATAAAGCATGTAAACATGCTTCGGAGTATTTTATGTTTTCATGAGTCAATTCAACATGATCAAAAGAGGTTGATTGCACTTTCTCCTAGCCAACAGATTTCTAGTGAAGTGTACCTCAATTGTATCTGAGGCTGAGCATTTTCTTATAAAAAGAGCTTTGTAAAAATGGCAGTATTCGTTATCCTTTACTTACAGCAGTAATTGAAACAGTTTCATGATCCATTGAAACTCTGAAAATGATCAGCTTATTCTGTGGGTGTTATAGTTGTGAGTTGAGTTCCAGTTAGGTTTTATAAGATATAGAATAATATTAGTATTACTATCATACCTACCATTCATGTACTTTGGGGGGTATTCTTATTTATTTCTCAAGACAGTCATAGGAGTTGCTTTTGAATATTTACATTTTACAAAAGGAGAGGAATTTGGAAACCTGCACAAGAGGATTTAAGGACATTGAGCAGCTAGTGAGAGCCAGAATGGGATTTATGTTGAGTCTGTGGGACTCTTCCCACGTGAAGTCTATCCACATATCCCATTCTTTGTTTCAAATCTCAATAGGAGTAGCATCTGAAGACTTACCTGTGTGTATGCAATGTCATGATAACTGGATGAGAAATAAATTATTGGCCGGACGAGATGGCTTATGCCTGTAATCCCAGCACTTTGGGAGGCTAAGGCGGGTGGATCACTTGAGGTCAGGAGTTCAAAACCAGTCTGGCCAAGATGGTGAAACTCTGTCTCTACTAAAAAAAAAAAAAAAAAAAACCCCACAAAATTAGCCAGGCATGGTGGCACATGCCTGTAATTCTGTCTCTTATACACATCTAGATGTGTATAAGAGACAGGAATTGAATCGTTTCAACCCAGGAGGCGAAGCTAGCAGTGAGAGAAGATCGTGGCATTGCACTCTAGCCTGGATAACAAGAGCAAAACTCCATCTCAAAAGAAAGAAAAGAAAAGAAAAGAAAAAGAAATTAGTTAATCACTAGGTTATTAAGTGTACATGTGACCATACCATAATTTTGAGAGATGCCATATTTTATTTAAATTGAAAGTGGTTTTATATTTATATTCTGACAAAGCAATTTGATTCAACAGATTATTCATGGCAATAATCAAACTAGTTATTTGATTTAAGAATAGCAGTAATACATTTGATTTGAAATGGGACTCACATCTTCTAAAATCAGCGCCAAACTTTTCTCCCTCAGTATACAGATATGCATCTACATATGTCTCACAGTGGCTCTCTCCGAATCTCGTGTTTCTCTGTTCCTCTACCAATCCACCTATCTGGGATCTTTCCTCCCCAGTGATTGTGGGCATTTTTCTCTTCTCAGCCAATTGTTTTGACATAACCTAATAGATATTTAGCTGAATTCCTGAAACTCACCTCTTGTTTTCCCATCAATTACCACAATTTCAGGGCTAGACTAGACCAGGGCTTCTGAAGCATTAATTATACATATGAATCATCTGGGGATCCTATTAAAATGTAGGTTCTTACTCAGCAGACATAGGGTGGGGCTCAAGCTTATGCATTTCTCATACAGTTTTATGCGATACCTTTGCTGCTGGTCCCTAGACCACACTTAGAGAAGCAAGGGTGTACATGCACCACATGAACTAATAGACCAATTCATTCTAAAGAACTTCGATTTGATTGCTGAGAAACCTGGCTTTTTATCCCAACCTACAGGAATTAACCACATAAGCTGATTAACTCACAAATTCTCTTAAGTTTTCATTTCATTAAGATTAAATGTGGGCTATATCTATCTTAGTCACTTTCCCTGCTCTAACATGGAATTGTCATATTAAATATAACACCACTACCAGTTACACTAAGTTACTGAGTATCTGCCATATGCCACACATTGCACCAGAAGCTATGCCTGTTATTTCTTTTTCATCTTTATGTAACATAAACTCCATGGCATCATTTTAAAATAGGAATATGGAGGATTACAGAATACACACCTTTTCCAAGACCACAGGGTGGTTGGTGCTAGAGCCAGAATTTTATTTTAATGATTTGCAATTTTCCATTTAAAATTATATTTTATATGATTTATTGTCTAGTTTGTAAAGGCATTTTTGTATAAGCATATGTATTTGATCTTAATGTCACATATTTATATGTTAACATCTTGGCCACTACTTTTTCATTTAAAAAGCTGAAAATTCAGCATTAAAAATAAAATTTGTCAAACTTTAACTTTGCCTGCATAATGAGACAGAGAAGATAGCCTGCATTATTTAGTGACAAAATTAGTGAATATTATTATCTTCTTTTTGCTTTAGCTCACATCTTTATTTTTCCATATTGTTTTTACTTTTGGGATGACAAGGCATTCTCCGGATTCAAAATTCAAAGCTCATTTAAAGAGTGTTTAATAAAAAGCATCCCTCTCAGTCCTGTCCCTGAGCCACGAGGTGCTCTTCTCCAGAGGCAACCAATATTTGACTTTAAATTCATTTCATCCTGAAATACCTTAAGCTTATATAAGCAAATATTTTTTCTTTTTTTTATCTGTTCATGTGATTCTATATTTTTACATGAGGAGCTAGCAGTTAAACCCAGGTCTCTTTTAATCAAAAGTCCATGCTTTCAATCTTTACAACATAAACCCTCTTTCTTATGAACACACAATTTGTGGATGGATTTTATTTGTTTATTACAAAACAAAAGTATTTAGGTCCAGAGTGCCTGGACATGAACTCCACTCCTTCCTTCAATCCTGGGTTGATGGGATGCAAGGCCCTGTCAGAGCAGAGAGTAGGCAGACTGTACCCCTCCCTTCTTAGCACACTGCCCACAAGCAGGTGGGCACAGAGTCGCAACAGTGGAGGCTGCACGACTCAAGAAAGTGATTCTGCCCAACTCCCACATGACAACCACACCAAGCCTTGAGTACTGTGGTTCAGCAGTCTACACCACAAAGACTATGGCAAAGACTTTGAGGTCCTTTTCTCACAAAAGTTAAGAATATCATTTTCAACTGAATGAGAAGTACCATATATTTCCTAAACCACCAACAAATGCATTTGATTTACCAATATATAAAATATTATTGTAGTGGTATTTATTTTTGTCACGCAAGTATCAAAGCTACTCAGTGCATGAGTTTAAATAAGTTAAATTTTGAACTACATTTATGTTGAATTTTAACTCAAAATCACAGGAAAACAGTGCCAGAGAAGGTTGAATTAACAAGCCAACAGATTTATTTTTCTAGCTTCTGGGGACAGTTGCTGGTGGCTTTGTTCATCCCATAGGTTTGCAAGTATGATATACTTCACTAAGCAGGATCTGATTTGTATATCTTTTATTTTTTTCTGATATAAACTCTTCCACAGAATAGCAAAGTAACATTGGGCCAGTTTCTTAATGGCCAACTTTCTGTAGTCATTCTTTTTAGCATGTGTAATAAAAGGTGCTCGAACTATGGATTTCCTGTATAAGGAAGTAGGAAACCCTGAGAAAAGAGAGATTTTGTCTCCACCAAAAAAACGAAACAATGAGTGAATAATTTTTTCTTTAAAATCAGTCAATTCAAGTGGCACATATTGTATGAATCCAAGGGTTTAATCAGCATTTTCATCATTGGCCCAATGACCTTCAAATCTTTTATTAAAAATACCTATAAATTCACAGTCAAACCCAGAATTCTATTACTCACTTCAAAATTCCACTTCTCAATATAACATTATTATAGAGAGAAGCACTAGACAGAGATTGCAAAGTCAGTCCAGAAAAACAAAGGCAAAATAAAATGGACTTTTAAAACTCTGCAGATATAGCTCCATCTGGAAAGCCGTCACATACAACTGTCCAAGTGGAAAAAAAAAAAAAAACCATAAAAAAGGACTAAGCACTCCCTACTCATATAAGATAAAAGAAAATTCTTTTTCTACTCTAAGATTCTGAAATTGCATTTTGCTATTTCCTCCCAACGTTAGAACAGTGTGATCCAGTATTGGTGGCATGTATGCTAGCAGAGTGGGAAAAAATCCTCCAATCTCACGCTCGGGAAGCTGATGCTGACAACATTTTTGGCAGATGGACTGTGATTTTCTCTCCTGCGAAACCAAACATTCCAATTAAAATGTTTCTCTGATTTTTGGGCAATGATAAAAGAAAAAAGCTACATAGGGAGCAGACAGAAAAGTTAAACCTAAAAAAGAGCAAAAAGGAAAGAGAGATAAAGACAGGTGAGAAATATATATCAGAAATAAATGTGAAAGCTGTACAACAGACGTTCAGATGGAAAGGGAGAAAAAGAAATGTAGGCTGAAGGTTATTTAAACAGAAGCAATGTAGAAGAAGCAGTGATACGTGGCAAAAGTCAGGCTAAAGTACGTGAAATTTATTTACTCTGGAATACAGAAATATCTCATTTTACTAGCTGTTTTAAGCCCAGTTGTTTGGTAGTGTGTGTTGCAGTTTTCATTTTAGGACCAAAAGAAACCCATCTTCTTTTGTTTTATAGATTTATCGCATGCTTCTCTCAGATATTCAATAATCATGAATTAAACACTTTGTATATGCCATTGACTCTGTGGTAGAATTCACAGTACGTTTGTGTTTTCCAGGGAAAAAGAGTGTGTGTGTGTGTGTGTGTGTGTGTGTGTGTATGCACGTGCGCACGTGTGTAGGCATGTAAAGAACATCTCAAAATCAAGATGTTTTTCTTGATTTTCTAGGTTAACTAGGAGTTCTCAGTGCTCTATGTGTCCCCTTGAAACAGGTATTCTATGCCTTGATGGCTTACGTCTCTCAAGATAATTGACCAACTTCATGGATAAATGGCAAGGAGAAGTTAGCCAGAATCTGATTCCTCATGGGAGAGAATGCTGAGTTATTGTACTGTGGACTTCATTATTCTGGGAGCCACATTTCTAGTCATCCCTTTCCTAAATGATCTTCTTTATTTCTAGGGTTAGAGTTGATCAAAAGTAAAGTTGGGTGAGATTGGGGAGATGAAGTGAAGTATCAGACGTCGCGTTCTGAAAGTCCCATTAGTTAGTGGTGGTGAGAGACTTGTACAAAGGTTTTGGTGGGTTCCCGTGTCTTCACTCTTCCATTCTCCACTACCAGATCTCCTTCCCAATTGCCATCCTGATCGGTAATGATTGGTCTCAGATCCAACACCAGACACATGGCTGCAAACTCATAGAGGAAGAAGCCGCAAAGCACCAAAGCCTTTCATGGACTTCTTAATGTGTGATTTGACATAGAATGAAATGGAATGAAAGGGCAACTACTTCTTTAAATGCTGGAAGGCTGTGACTATTGTTGAGGATAGCACATCCGCATTTCCATCTATTTGTTTACAATTAAAAGGAGAAAATAATATTTTTATTAGCAGTGCAATCCCCTTTCCAATGCTCACCTTTACCCTGTGTCTGCCCCTTGCACACTAAGGGAAAGATATGAATGAATAATTTGATAAACTGCTTGGGGCAGGGCCTGAAAACCTCCCAGTCGAGTCTGTATCATGCAGCTGGCTGCTAACCTGCCTTCTGGAGAATGGAGGTTCAACTAATTGAAGGACTTTCATTTTGTTTAGGGGACATTGTATTTGGAAACCATTAAAATGCTAAGACAATAGAGGATATTGAAAATAACATTTTCGAAGAAATGCAGTGAAAGTAAGGAAGAGACAGTAGTATTAGAGAAACATAATGGAGGAAGAGAAATGTCGAATGCAGATTTTATTAAGTTGTTTGCAGTATTCTATCAGATATAAACTCTCTTTCTTTTTTCCATGGAAACCAGTAAAATCTACATTTCTCACTTTTTGGTGGTATAGATTACTTTGTCAATGTGAAATCTACAGTGACTACAAGGATGGATAAACAACTCTTGAGTACATATCCAGGCACAGCTCCAGCTGGGAATCTGATGTTGACCAAGACGGCCACATCTTCTCCCTATCGGTCCTACAACCCTGAAGACAGTGAATGGAGACAACAATATTAACAGCTCACAGTGCAGACATAAAACAAGTGTTAGGAAAGGAAATAGGGAAGAAAATGAAGAGAATGCACCTAGTCCCACAAACTCTTACCAGCCCACTGAGAAGTGCGCTTGATGACGTCACCATGAGACATTCCGTGATTGTGATCCTAGAGAGGGAACCCATCTCTGTGCTTCTTTACTTATTGACAGAAAACTTGGAAAGAGTCAGGAAGCATAAAGCCAGCAACCAGGTAATTGGGGAGATGTTTGGCCTGTGAAACAATTTGCTAGAAAAGTATCCAGGGCTTGAACCTACAAAGAGATTCACTGGAGTTACATTCAGGGGGATATATTATGATGTTCAACTGCACAATGGACCCATCCACTAGGTGACTGTGAAAGTCCCCTATGTTAACTATGGAAATTTGGCTTCGGTACTACCTAGACAAATGGAGCTTTTCCATGGGTAGAACCTTGCCAAGATCTTCACAAA
>NW_012110252.1:5655417-5658299 GCF_000951045.1 Mandrillus leucophaeus
GTGTGTGTGTGTGTGTGTGTGTGTGTGTATGCACGTGCGCACGTGTGTAGGCATGTAAAGAACATCTCAAAATCAAGATGTTTTTCTTGATTTTCTAGGTTAACTAGGAGTTCTCAGTGCTCTATGTGTCCCCTTGAAACAGGTATTCTATGCCTTGATGGCTTACGTCTCTCAAGATAATTGACCAACTTCATGGATAAATGGCAAGGAGAAGTTAGCCAGAATCTGATTCCTCATGGGAGAGAATGCTGAGTTATTGTACTGTGGACTTCATTATTCTGGGAGCCACATTTCTAGTCATCCCTTTCCTAAATGATCTTCTTTATTTCTAGGGTTAGAGTTGATCAAAAGTAAAGTTGGGTGAGATTGGGGAGATGAAGTGAAGTATCAGACGTCGCGTTCTGAAAGTCCCATTAGTTAGTGGTGGTGAGAGACTTGTACAAAGGTTTTGGTGGGTTCCCGTGTCTTCACTCTTCCATTCTCCACTACCAGATCTCCTTCCCAATTGCCATCCTGATCGGTAATGATTGGTCTCAGATCCAACACCAGACACATGGCTGCAAACTCATAGAGGAAGAAGCCGCAAAGCACCAAAGCCTTTCATGGACTTCTTAATGTGTGATTTGACATAGAATGAAATGGAATGAAAGGGCAACTACTTCTTTAAATGCTGGAAGGCTGTGACTATTGTTGAGGATAGCACATCCGCATTTCCATCTATTTGTTTACAATTAAAAGGAGAAAATAATATTTTTATTAGCAGTGCAATCCCCTTTCCAATGCTCACCTTTACCCTGTGTCTGCCCCTTGCACACTAAGGGAAAGATATGAATGAATAATTTGATAAACTGCTTGGGGCAGGGCCTGAAAACCTCCCAGTCGAGTCTGTATCATGCAGCTGGCTGCTAACCTGCCTTCTGGAGAATGGAGGTTCAACTAATTGAAGGACTTTCATTTTGTTTAGGGGACATTGTATTTGGAAACCATTAAAATGCTAAGACAATAGAGGATATTGAAAATAACATTTTCGAAGAAATGCAGTGAAAGTAAGGAAGAGACAGTAGTATTAGAGAAACATAATGGAGGAAGAGAAATGTCGAATGCAGATTTTATTAAGTTGTTTGCAGTATTCTATCAGATATAAACTCTCTTTCTTTTTTCCATGGAAACCAGTAAAATCTACATTTCTCACTTTTTGGTGGTATAGATTACTTTGTCAATGTGAAATCTACAGTGACTACAAGGATGGATAAACAACTCTTGAGTACATATCCAGGCACAGCTCCAGCTGGGAATCTGATGTTGACCAAGACGGCCACATCTTCTCCCTATCGGTCCTACAACCCTGAAGACAGTGAATGGAGACAACAATATTAACAGCTCACAGTGCAGACATAAAACAAGTGTTAGGAAAGGAAATAGGGAAGAAAATGAAGAGAATGCACCTAGTCCCACAAACTCTTACCAGCCCACTGAGAAGTGCGCTTGATGACGTCACCATGAGACATTCCGTGATTGTGATCCTAGAGAGGGAACCCATCTCTGTGCTTCTTTACTTATTGACAGAAAACTTGGAAAGAGTCAGGAAGCATAAAGCCAGCAACCAGGTAATTGGGGAGATGTTTGGCCTGTGAAACAATTTGCTAGAAAAGTATCCAGGGCTTGAACCTACAAAGAGATTCACTGGAGTTACATTCAGGGGGATATATTATGATGTTCAACTGCACAATGGACCCATCCACTAGGTGACTGTGAAAGTCCCCTATGTTAACTATGGAAATTTGGCTTCGGTACTACCTAGACAAATGGAGCTTTTCCATGGGTAGAACCTTGCCAAGATCTTCACAAAACCATTTTCGTAGTTTCCTCTTAGGAGACAACGGTAATCCTAATAATAACGTAAAAGATCTCTTTATGAAAAAAAAGAAGGTTTCTGTCTAATAGGAGAGGTCATTCTAGTAAATAGTAAAATCTGGGGAAAATATACAAAGAACAGTAATTCACCTAGATTTGAAAAGCGGGGATGGACCCTTTTTACATTTATTCTAATTGTAAGCAAAAGTTGCTGGACATCTGATGCTATGGAAACAGTGACAGATGCTATTAAAGTTGTGCTGTGATTATAAATTGTATTTTCCTATTGTAGACCTCTAGGTGTTTACATATGCTGGTAGAGTTCAGTTCACTGCAGAAGTCTCAGAAGTTGGGTGAGGCATTAAGCCCTGAATATTTTAATTGGTCTCAATATACTAATTGGTCTGAAAATGACAGTCATGTAAAAATCTCAGGGTCAGAGATCTGCATTATTTACTGGTGAAACAAGCTTTCAATTCTTTAACTAGAATAAAGAAATGAGTATTTGCTGCATGACTTGCTTGCAGGAAAGGGGAGATAAATTCATAAATAAATCTATTACAAAGCCTGACTGAAAACGAATGGCTTACTTTACACATTAGGACTTAAAATGCAGCACTCCATAATGGGAAAGGCATTCTTAATCTCTTCATTGTTATTTAATTTAACATGTGGAGCAACAGGTTCATTAATCATTTCATATTAATATTCAAGTGAGAGTAAAGATGCTGGGACACGTTCTATTCCAAATAGCAAATCCATTTGGCTGGGCGTTGTCTTAGACATGATGGGGAGGGAACAGAAAAGAAGATTAACTTTCTGCTACACTTATTTCTGCTTCATTATCCTGAAAGTCTTTTATGAACCATTAGGAATACTTAACCAGAGTAAAGCCAATCTTGATGCCTGACCAATTTAATAAATAAAACCTCTTTAATTTAAAGCTTATATGTTGGCCAGGCACGGTGGTTCACACCTGTAATCCCAGCACTTTGACAGGCCAAGGTGGGTGGATCACCTGAGATCAG
>NW_012110252.1:5658779-5663111 GCF_000951045.1 Mandrillus leucophaeus
TAACTTACAATAGTTAGGTTGCCTGTTGAAAGATTAGATTGTTATTGGTGAATATTAAGCTTTATGAAATATTAATGATAATGTGTTGAAAGCTTTAGAAAGTTAATCTTATTTAATTCTCATGATGGCTCTATGAGGTAAATATTTTTATTCCTATTTAATAGTCAAGGCAACTGAGGTTTAGAAATGTTAAGTAATTTGCCCAAGGTCACACAACTAGTAAGTGTTAGAGGTGAAAAATAAAATTTAATGCTTGTGCTCTTATATATGCAGAAAATGGCATAAGTAGTTTCTTCAGTAAATTTACTATGCCATATTTACTAACCTGTAACCTTAAAAAGTGAGAATATGCTGTACTTAAAGTCCAGGACTTTTCCAAGACCTCTTTGGTTGTTAGGTGAAGCCTGGAGAACCACCTCAAGTGTATCTAAGGCTCGTTAATAGCTCAAACAGGATCATATGCGCATAATTCAGGCTTTGTCTTTTGCTGCCTTGTTAAGATTCAGTTTGAGCAGCCCTCCAGGTTAGGAGAGGTTGTCACTGGTTCTTGCCTTGACCTGACATGTAGCCATCGTTCATTTCCAGGATGAATTTCTGTTCTGTATTAATGAACAAGGTGCAGAAAATGAAACAGAGTACTCATTAGATTTCTTGGTTTTCTTCAAGATCTTTGTTTACTTCTGGCTTAAATCAAAGTGAATTGTTTTCCTGGGTCTTGGTGCCCCTCTAAAATAGGGAGATTCTTTGGGAAGCTCAGTTGGCAGTCTGGGTTGTACAGAATTTTAAGCTCACCCCTGTCTCTCCTTTTCATCACAGAAGATCCTCACATTATGAGTATCTTATTCAATACAATTTGAATTATGGGAACTTTTTAATTACCCTTTCTGGAACCCTTTGTTCGAAATCTTCATTTTAGTTTTCAGAAGATTATGCAATCAAAACTGGACTTGTTTTATTTTAAATATCTTCCTAAGCCCCTTCTTTTTAGTAACACAAATACTAGTTATGCTTTCAAGCTTCTTTTGCCCTCTAGGCAGAAGGTGTCATCCAATTATGTCACTACAAGTTTCTTTATGTCTCTTTCCTTATAAGTTAAAATCTCATTAGATTTTATGAAAAGTTTCAGTAATATGCAGTGTATTGCAATTACAAGCCTTGGCATCAGTCTTAATATGATCTTGCACTAACGTTGAAAATAGTTATTTATAGCTGTATGCCTCATTATGCACCAAGCTGAAGCTTGCTAAAACTGAAACCATTTTCATGCCTCCACGATGTCCTGGAAGGAAGTGAGGATCTCCTGGCAGATTTCTTTTTTTCCTTCTAAAGCAGTCAAGAGCACAGCAAGATGTTGCTGAAGGCATTTAAAGGAAAATGAGGTCATGGTGTCACCAGAAAAGGTCATTGGGCTGGCTTCCCTGAGTCTTCACATCGGACACTCAGCTCCTCAGGCTCAGAAGCTCAGTCTTGACAGAGGTAGCCCAGATTTGATTAGATCCGAATATGGAGTTACATTACACTTCTCATGAAAGGATTTTCAAAACAAGAATGACACGGACTTAATTTGCAGTGAGGTAGATAACTGCCAGAGGAATCAGACACTCACATCTTCTGGTAGATATTTGCTTCTTGTAGCACAGTACATGAAAGTCAAATCCTGGTCAAAAGTTGCTTAGCATTATAACAGGTGCATCATTATGATTTGAATACTTAAGACCCTCAAGATAGCATAACCTGATGCATTTATCTAAAATCTGCTTGTTACTAAGACCATATAGGTTGAATCCTCGATTAGGCCTCCTTCTCCCAGGGCACTGCTTGAACAGACATTGCCGGTAGTCCCATGTTCTAGTACTAACCAATCAATTTTTCTGATCAACAATTGATTTAAAAAGTTGAGTGTTTTGGAATCATTATATTTTAACTGGTTTTTGTTAAAAGGACTATTGTATCTTAAAGTGACTCTGACCTCATCCTTAAGGTGTTGATTTGTAGTTATTCCTCTTGAGAGTAATTTTATTTCCCCATTTCACCACGTTCACCTCCAATTCAGGGCACGATGGTGCACTGGAAAGAGTTTATCACAACAGGAGTCATGAAGCCAACTCCAGGAAACCAGGAATACATACACAAGGACACACAGTTGGTACGATCAGACAAATGACAAGGTGTCTCACTTTGTATTCAATTAACTTGGGATAATTCCCAAGATCCCAGGTAGATCTCAGAAATGAAACTTCTAGGAAAGAATACAATCATCTACTGGGACCTGGTAGGAATTTCAGGGGCACTTGTTCTAGGACTCAAGATAAACTTTAAAATAGACGTGAACTGAAAAAGAATTGTTAAGTGAATCTTAAGGCATCAGAGCATGATGCCTATGATCATGAGTTTTAGGGTCAACCAGAGCTGGCTCTGCCACATTTTAACTGTGCAAATTTGATTAACTTCAATAACCCGAGCCTGTTTTTCCTCATCTGCAAGACTGGGGAAATAAGAATGCCTACCTCACAAGGGTAGGAGGGTTAAAGAAGGCAGTTCACGAAAAGATTGAATTCAATATCTGCACCGCAGAGAGCATTCAGTAAGTGAAAGTTGCTATTTATTGGATTAGAGGGTTGCTTTTATTTTATTTAAGAAGGATTATCAATTGATGGCTTCAGAGCAACACTGTACTTCATTTACAAAATAAAAATAGGCAATTGGGAATTAGTTTCAGCCATTATGAACTATGAAATATTGTGTACATATATACACTATATATATGTATATATATTATGCCTGTATGTGTATGTATTATGTTTATGTGTGTATACCATACTTAATTGTGAAATGCTCCTTAACTAATTGTGAAGCAGGTTTATTGTGCACTGTTTATTGTTTATTGTGCAGTGACTCCCAGCTTGGCTGAGTCTGGTGAGACAAAACACACTCATATGCAACAAGTTATATGAAGTGGATTCATTTCTTATAGATAGGCAGCAAGGGACAGCAGAGATCAAGGATTCATGGTAAAACAGTTCCCCCAGGTTCAGAAAACTGCCAGGAGAGATGGAGCCTCAAGTCCACTTGCACCATTTGTACTGCTGAAGAGGGATCCTGAAAGGCAGCCCGCCCTAGGTTATATAACTTGTGGTCACAGGAATCACTGGGCGAAAGCATTGTGGACATCCTCTTTTTAGGTGGGGGAACTGGAATTGAGCCCAGGCTGCCCCAGCTAGTTCCTTCTTATCTCAGGGCATTGCATTCCCAGCACATTCTACAATTACTCTTGAGAACTACAAGTGAGAAAGGGGGAAGAACAGAGCAGGTCCAAGGTCACACAGAGAACTACCTAGTTGCAACAAACACATATGCCACAGAGATGAAGCAGTTTAAGGGACAGCTTCCAGAACCCGAATGTGTGCTTTTCAGTGCTGTCTTCTTTCCTTGCTGACTGTATGGACTTGGGCAACTTATGCAGTCTCTTTGTACATATAAAAGGCTTGTATTTTTACTCTCTACCTTTCTAGATTTTATGTATAATGATCACCAGGTAGGAAAAGAGTCACACTTATATAAGAACATTGAGAATTAAATTCTCTACTAATCTAAACGAATCTTATCTCTATTTTATAGTTTTCTGGTTCTCTCTATAAACTTGGGCATGGATCTCAACAAAAAATACTGCCTCCCTGGGCCCATGATTTTGTTCTTTATAATAAGATATAGCATAATAGCTGACTTCAATTCATTTTCCAGATATGCCTTATTGAGTTTGTGACCTTGGACAAACTTCTCAAAACCTTGGTTTTCTTTTTAGTAAAATGGTTATAATAATAATGGCCCTTTCATAGGGTTTTTGTGAGAGGTAAATGGTGTAATGCATATAAAACATTGAATACATATTTGACCTGGAGGAAATATTCAATGAATTCTATTTTTTATTTTAGTATAGAACATACAACAGTGATTCTAAACAGTGTTGAGTATGGATGGAGAATGTGTAGTGCAAAAAAAATCCTCCATTTAGTAATAAATTATTTTATCTGGGAAAAAAATAAACCAGGTATATTTTAAGGGCAATAGAAGCTACAGAAAGTAGTAAGGTAGAAAGGGGGAACTCTTGGTTGGAGGACACATACAAGAGGATGCAGAGACATTAAAAGGTGAAGATGTCACCCTAGAAGTTAGTGTTACAGAATCTCAAAAAAAAATTTTGACAATTATCACAGAGGAGGATGAGTTTTTATTTTTACTAAAAAAATGACAGCAACAGGTAAAATAAGATTTACAAATAATGGAATATCTTTATTAACCCATGGAACTAATGCAAAGTTCATTTTTTTTTTT
>NW_012110252.1:5663386-5666778 GCF_000951045.1 Mandrillus leucophaeus
GTCTATGTCAAATAATGACCTTGCCCCACCTAGCTTTTGTTCTTTTTTGGAGAGGTTGTCACCATGAGCCCGTTTGAAAAAAAAATCCATCTTTTTCTATTATTAAGGGGAAAGAACATTGGAGAAACAAGACTTAGTCCCATGAAAAACTTACAAAGAGATTCAAGAATTTTTTAAAAAATTTAAATGCTTTCTAATCAAATGTACTATACACATCAGGAAAAGGAAAAATTAAAGTGGATCTCTTAGGTTATTGCACAAGTAATTGCAGTTTTTGCCGTTAAATGTAATGATATAAGTAATTTGCCTTTGCAAAAACCATAATTACTTGTGCACAAACCTAAGAAGAGTCTTAGAGAAGATCTAATAAAGGAAGCAAAGCTTAACTTCTACTTTGAAAGATTAAAAAATGCTAACCCATTACACTTTGAGTTCTTAAGATGTTAGGTTGTGTCTGGATTGTACTAAGTACTTATTTTTATTTTTTTTAAAATAATTTCAACTTGTATTTTAGATTCGCGGGGGTACATGTGCAGGTTTGGAAAGCTGCAGTGCCTCTTTGATATGGATGAGGGGTCTCGAACCCCCAGGCCATGGACCAGAACTGGTCTTTGGCCTGTTGAGATCTGGGTCACACAGTAAGAAGTGAGAGGCGAGCAAGCGAGCGAACTTTCATCTGTATTTACAGTCACTCCCCATCACTTGCATTACGGCCTCAGCTCCACTTCCTGTCAGATCAGCAGCAGCATTAGATTCTCATACGAGTGTGGACCCTACTATGAACTGTGCATATGAAGGATCTAGGTTGTGAGCTCCTTATGAGAATCTAATGCCTGATGATCTGAGGTATAGCTGAGGCAGTGATGCTTGCGCAGGGGAGTGGCTGCAAATACAGATTAACATTAGCAGAGAGGTTTGACTGCACAAAGACCATAATAAATCAATTGCTTGCAGACTGTTCTAGTTCATTTTCATGCTGCTATGAAGAAATACCAAGACTTGGTAATGTGCAAAGGAAAGAGCTTTAATTGACTCACAGTTTCACATGGCTATGGAGGCTTCAGGAAACTTACAATCATGGTGGAAGGGGAAGCAAACATGTCCTTCTTCCCATGGCAACAAGAGAGAGAAATGCTCAGCGGAGGGGGAGAAAAACCCTTATAAAACCATCAGATCCCAAGAGAACTCACTCACTATCATGAGAACAGCACAGGGGAACCACCCCCATGATCTAAATCACCTCCCACAAGGTCCCTCTCCCAACACGTGGGTATTTACAATTTGGATTACAATTCAAGATGAGATGTGGTTGGAAATACAGAGTCAGATCATATCACAGACTCATATCAAAACCCTATCAGTAGGTGGCAGGTAACAATTAAGCTGCACCTGGTGGCAGAGTTTATAGTGGCAAGTGAGTCGAGGTACTTCAATTTTATAGCTGCATCTCATGGCAGGCTTTAAGTCAGAATGTGACATTTATTTTAGTCTGCACATGGCCCACCCATTGTTTTACTCAGCACTTTCATCCACGTCTCTTTTTTCCACTGTGCACTCGTCTCAGTCACAGTTTTGGTAAGCCCACAAGGTAACCCTAGCCAAAATGGGTATAGAACAAGCATCACTGGAGATCCTCCTTGCAAAGGGGAAAAGACCAAATGATGAGAGAGCAGAAGACTCTAAGACTGCCAATAAAAAGAAAGCTGCATTTAAACGAAAATACCAACGGTACTACTTAAATTACAAGTTCATTACAATAGGTGATTCACATTCTCCAAGCCCCCTTTGTATAATATGTGGGGACTAGCTATCCAACAAAGCTCTTGGATAGCTATCCAACAAAGCTCTTCAAAACTGCTTCACCACATGGAGACCAAGCACCCTGTATTAAATCACAAGCCTTTGGAGTTTTCCAAGAGAAATAAACATGAACACAGAGAACAGAAGCAATTATTGAAGGCCACCATTTCATCAAATGTGTCGCACTGAGAGCATCATTCTTAATGGCTAATCACATTGCTGAAGTAAGGAAGTCCTTTACTATTGGTGAAGAGTTGATCCTGCCTTCTGGTGAGAATACTTGTTAAATTTTAGGAGAGGCTGCCATTCAAAAGGTGGCACATGTTCCTCTTTTGGCTAGCACCATAACAGATGAATTGATGAAACAGGAGAAGATATTAAGGCACAATTGTTAAAGAGAATTAATGAGCCACTGTAGTATTCAATCCAGGTTGATGAGTCTACCCATGTTGACAATAAGGTAACAATGCTTGTTTTTGTGCAATATTGTTTTTAGGAGGATGTGCGTAAGTTATGTGCATTTTTTTTTTTTTTTTTTTTGCCAACCAACACTACAGCTGCAGAACTATTCAAGTCTTTGAATAATTATGTATCAGGAAAACTGAATTGGTCATATTGTGTCGGTGCATGCATGGATGGAGCAGCTGTGATGGCTGCATGGCTTTCTGGTTTCACTGCTTGGGTCAAAGAGTTTGCTTCTGAATATGAGTCTAGGCACCGTGTCATTCATAGAGAAATGCTGGCTAGCCAAAAAATGTCACCTGAACTTAACAACATTTTGCAGGATGTGATTAAAATTAACAACCACATTAAAGTACATGTCCTTAACTCATGTCTGTTCATGCAGATCTGAGGAGATGGACACAGAGCAAACAAAGCTTCTCTTATACACAGAAGTGAGATAGCTTTCTATAGGTAGATCCCTGGCCAGAGATTTTGAATTATAAGAGCCACTTCAGAAATAGCACATTTCAATGATACACAATGGGATGCAAAAACTTGCTTACTTATGTGACACATTCAACCTGCTCAATGAACTCAATCTGTCACTTCAGTGGAGAATGACCACTGTGTTCAAGTTGGCAGATAAAGTGGATGCATTCAAAGACAAACTGAAATTATGGGGGCAACAAGTGAACACTGGGATTTCTGACATGTTTGAAACATTAGCAGAGATTGTGGAAGAGATGGAACCAGGGCCTTCATTCTCCCAGCTCCCACCTAATTCAGCTTACAACAGAATTTGAGCATTGCTTCCTAACCACAGAACACCCCAAACTGGGAAGGAATGGATCCGTGATCCATTTGTGAATAAGCCAGGTGAAGCAACTTTGTCTGTGCTAGAAGAGGATCCACTGCTTGAGATCACAAATGATGGTGGCCTAAAAAGTATGTTTGAGACAATTTCAAATCCTAATCATCAAGGTCAGGTAGGTATGAAAAAAGCACCTAAAAGCCCGCTTCCATTTCCAACATCCTATCTTGGCGAAGCAGGGTTTTCTGCAGTGACAGCAACCAAAATGAGATTACAGAGTAGACTGGACATAAGCAACACACTTCGGGTGTCACTGTCTCCCATCACCCATAGATGG
>NW_012110252.1:5667888-5670029 GCF_000951045.1 Mandrillus leucophaeus
AGATAAAGTAAATGACTGTTCAAATATTTGACAAGCAGTTTATAAAGAAAAATATGAATGATATAAAATACAGAATATAGTATAATGAAAAGGCACAGCAAATACTTTCTGTTTTATACACTCATATTTCTCAATCTCTATAACTATCCTCTAAGATATTATGCAATATTGGGAGACAGATGAATTGACAAGACATCGTGAAAACGATATTTATAATGGCATCACCAGCAGAGCAGGAAAAGCCACAGAGCAGAGCAGATGGGGAATAAAGTTCTTTGTTCTATTCGGTGGGCTTCCATTCACAATTTTTTCCATAATTTGGAGGTGGACCTCATTCAGCCTGCAGCTTCCCTCTAATCACGGGAGGCAGAGTAGCAAATTGGATGAGCTCTCTGTGAATTCCAAAAGCTTTGGATCTGAACTCTGGCCCTGCCTTTTACTAGCTTGGGGATTTTGGACAATCGGTTTCATCCATCTTTTACAAAATGAGAAAAATGACATATGCATAATTCCTATCATTGTTGTAAGGATTAAATTTGATGACATATGCCATGACAAGATTTTTCTCCCTACTTTACCAGCTACTCAAACCCTAAACCAGCTGTCTCCAATTTCTCATCTTTGCTTAATGTCCTCATGTAATCCACAGGAAAGTCCAACTAACTCTGCTTCCAAGACAAATCTTGTACCTGCTCATTTTTCTCCATCTTCCCTGATACCTTCTATACCAGGAATTCTTAATCTTGGAACTATTGACATTTGGAGCCATGATCAGTTACATAATTCACAAGACCCATTGTGAAATGAAAGTGTAGGGTATCTTGTTCAAAATGAAGGAAAAATATGACCCTAAAGGTACTAAAGTATAACGACTTTTCTTTCTTCTGTAGTCTCTCCCTTGACTTGTCATCAGGTTAATTTGCTATTCAAATGTCATTCTAAGTTTTAAAAAATATTAAATTACTAGCATGAATGTTATCATTCATCTTTATATTTTACAATGCCAGCTTTAAATGCAAATATATGAGCATTTAACTTGTATGCAGAATCACCAAAATTACACAATTAGTATTTCATAGCTTATGCATGTATATGTGTTTTGTTCTTACTGGAACAGTAGAAACACTGCACAAAACTAATTCAACTGCTTTCAGTTAACTTCCTGATATGTGCATATTCTAAATTCATTCTGATTAAGAAAGGAGAAAAAGAAAAAGGCAAGAAGGGTTCTCCTTTCTTTCTTCCACTTTCCTTCCATATTATTATTTTCATAATCAGTAGTAGGCTAACACAGAGGAGTAACAACAAGAAAGGATGCATAAGGTTCCTAAATATGTGTGTTTCTTCAAAAGCCTTGGCCTACTTTCTCCATTGGAAGCCATTTCAAGCAGGAAACATAGATACTTGAGGCCTCAGGAGCTGCTTACTCAATCACGGATGTGACATAGTTACATTGAAATCACAGTGAGTCTTGTTGAAATCCCACAGACCGTAGATCCACTGGAATTCTGTGCTCATTGTTTATGGCAAACAGTGAATGGCAGACACATGCAATGCTCTGTCTCCGCGGCATACAGGCATGCTTTATTGTCCCAGAGGATTTCACTTACAAATCATAAGTTCAATGATAACGATTTTTATGAAATTTCAAGATGACAATAGCAACACGATACATCTAGTGTGGCGTCTTTTGAGTATGGGTGGGACCCTGTGGAGTTGCACGGGTGGCAAACCCATGAAGTTGTCACCGTTAACATGGGAAAATTCTTTTTGTGGGGGGCTCTTCTGCACACTGTATGATGTTTAGAACCATTCCTGGCCTCTACCCACTAGATGCTAGTAGCAGCTCCCCATCTGATACCCGCCAGTAATAACAATCAAAAATGACTCCAGGCATTGCCAAATGTCCTCTGGGGGAAAAATACCCCCAGGTGAGAATCACTGTTTCAGACCAAATCACACTGGTCTCTTGTTTGGCAGCTTAGGCACCTAACCAGCCTCCCTGGCTTTCAGGACTTTAATCTCACATGCCAGTCACTACATACAACCGTGTTCCTTTAAAAAGGAACTGCACACATACAGTGTGCAGAAGAGCCCCCCACAAAAAGAATTTTCCCATGTTAACGGTGACAACTTCATGG
>NW_012110252.1:5672339-5674342 GCF_000951045.1 Mandrillus leucophaeus
ACCATCACCCATAGATGGGCCCATCTAGTTGCAGGAAAAGAAACTCAGGGCTCCCACTGGCTCTACATCATGGTGAGTTGTATATTTATTTCATTATATATTACACTGTAATAATAATAGAATAAAGTGCACAATAAATATTATGTACTAGAATCATCCAGAAACTATCCCCCCAACCCCTGGTCCATGGAAAGAATTGTCTTCCATGAAACCAGTCCCTGTTGCCAAAAAGGTTGGGGACTGTTGATATAGATTATATTACTGCCTGCATTTTACAGACAAGGAAATTGAAGCTTATTATTGTAACTTGTGCCTAAAGCTTGTGAATAGAGGAGCGGGCCTTTGAACTTGGACATTTTGTGTTTAGCCACCTATTCCTCACATCTCCCTTATACTACTAGAGAGAAGGCAAGTGATTTCTTTGCTGTTCAGGTATACACCAGGTTCAGCAGTTCCCAACGTTACCTCTTTACGAAACAACAATGGCAACCAAAACAAAAACTTTATGCCACAATTATTCTGTTATTTGGATGTTGTTGTATTCTTCTATGCTAAAAGGGTAGCTTTGTGATATAGGTTGGAATTTTGTAGTTTGCCTTTACATGTAAACTCAATGACCCTGAGTCAGAAGAAGTAACTATCAAAGGTTTGAGAGCTATCTGTGCCAATGCTATAATGCTTTTCTTCAATGTACATTCATTCATCAGATATGCATTGAATCCCATAATGGGAAGGGCATTATAAAGGTGGGTGGGCATAGGGAGAAATATTTGATGTAGTCTCTACTTACAAAGACCTCATAGCCATTTGGGACAGTAGACCGCAAATGAATAAATTACAACCTAGCATAGTGTGTGCCATAATGCAAGCTGCTAGATATTTCTTTTTCTTACTTCAACTTATTGCAGAACTAAAACCAATATCTTCATTTTGGCTCTGACTTGGAATAAATCTTACTTTGCCTCCTGGGACAGTGAAAGCTCTGTTGAGAAACTAATAAGTTCGGCCCAAATTCTCAGCAGTGTGCTTGATGAAAAATAACAAATTTTGAGAAGAAGAAAAGAAGTAAGGCAGTTCAGCTTACTAGAACTTGATCCAAATATTCAGAGAAAAATTCAGGCTTTGGTTATCTAAACAAGCAGGTGGAGACAGTTAAGAAATTAGCATAAGTTAAATAATGAAACATTCATTATTTCACAATTGAATTACTAAAATCCTTGGCATAAACACACTACTATGTCATATGCTATTTTATTGTTGCTAATGGAAAACAGTCATGTATAATTTAGAGAGGTACTTTAATTAGAATATCAATTATTTCCAAATATATATAAATAATAACAAATAGACAAGGGCATTTTTAGAGTCCTAAATTTCAGCAGCACTGTATGTTTAGTGGAATATGACACTTTAGAATGAGCTTTCAGACATTCCAATATATTTCTATACTTTGGATTTTTATAGAGTGGAATGCCTTGGTCATTTTTTAGAATTTTGATAGTACATTCAGTATTCTTGCAAACTACAGATAAAGTAAATGACTGTTCAAATATTTGACAAGCAGTTTATAAAGAAAAATATGAATGATATAAAATACAGAATATAGTATAATGAAAAGGCACAGCAAATACTTTCTGTTTTATACACTCATATTTCTCAATCTCTATAACTATCCTCTAAGATATTATGCAATATTGGGAGACAGATGAATTGACAAGACATCGTGAAAACGATATTTATAATGGCATCACCAGCAGAGCAGGAAAAGCCACAGAGCAGAGCAGATGGGGAATAAAGTTCTTTGTTCTATTCGGTGGGCTTCCATTCACAATTTTTTCCATAATTTGGAGGTGGACCTCATTCAGCCTGCAGCTTCCCTCTAATCACGGGAGGCAGAGTAGCAAATTGGATGAGCTCTCTGTGAATTCCAAAAGCTTTGGATCTGAACTCTGGCCCTGCCTTTTACTAGCTTGGGGATTTTGGACAATCGGTTTCATCCATCT